>NW_009911353.1:0-25482 GCF_000696875.1 Nestor notabilis | reverse complement strand
CAGGTCCCAACACCGATCGCTGAGGGACACCGCTCGTTACTCGTTAATGGCTGTCTAGGCTGAACAAAAATGATTTGTTTTGTTGGGGTCTTTTTAGTTTATGTTGATTCATACTGATGTGATATAAAATAATATTGGTGTAGTATTGGCTGTAATTTGTAGCAGTTTATCTGAAGCCATATGTCAGAAGACACTGGCTAAGTGAAAAGGTTGATGGCAGAAGTTTCTTAGGATATCTATTGTGAATAAAACCTTTTTATCAGTGCTGGAAATACAGGTGAAGACATGAATTATATGGATAAGTGATGATGATGAATAAAATATATGCATTCCATAGATGTTTCTGGTGCAGTAACACAGAGACTCCTTTATGTATTAGTTGCTGAAAAAGAACTATGCAAGCAGCTTCAATACAAGACATACAGCTCACCAGAGTTAATGATTTTCTGTAGTATGCAGGAATGTGAGTCATCTTATACAAGGCATTACCTCCTTCACAAGCAAAGCAAACTGTTGCAAGTCCTGCCCAAAGCCACAGACATGATCAAAAACTGTGCTTCAAAAGAGAAGCATGGTCTTATTGTCATTTTTGCTATAGGTAACCCAGATTTATTAGCCAAAATTGTTGACTGACTTACCAACATTGGATCGGTTTTAAAGCTTTCTTGTTCAGGTATAACTACTTGGAGCAATGCATGGATGTGCTTAACCCTCCTCTGAAGCACTGAAGGAGTGCAGAGCATGCACCTTAGAGTCTCTGTGATATAAAGATAGCTTTTTTCAGCTAAGTAATTTCTTCTCTGCATGATCAAGCATGGAAGACAACACTGAAAATCAATAGTTTTATTCAGGTCTAAAAGATGGCTCTAAAGTTGGACTGAATCAAAGATTCAGTCAATGAAAGAAAACACTGTACAGTTGCTCACAGCATGGGAGAAAGAATATAGCTTTATTTGTTGTCTACAAGTTCTATTTGCATTTATGATAGAGTTTTGGTGTCAAATGGTTGTTGAACTTCAATAATCAGCCCTTGGATAGTTACACAAATATACTAAAAATCCTATCACATTTATGTATGTAACTTGTTGAGTAGACGATAAATGGGTCAGGACACTGATCAAAACAAAGCATTGATGGAGAAAGTATGCAAAAATTTTCTCGAGTTTCTAGGGAATGTTACATGTCAACCTAGGTATCTCTTCAATCTCCCTGGGGTCAGAGGAAGAGAATCAATGAAGAATGTGACTTCAAATCTCCTGAGAAATGAGGTGAAAAGGGCAGCAATGAAACCAGTTTCAAAATCAAATTGCTATAGCATTTAGAGATACTGATAACCTGCTAATACTCCAATGACAAAAAAGCAGATAAGCAGTGCCACTTCCTTCCTGTCTTTTCTTTGCCATCAGGTAAATAAAGAAGTGTCCTTATCTCACCGGATATTTAAAATGCTTAGACATTCAGGGACAAAACCAGTAACAGTGGTGTCAGTGACACTCATGATGGCAGTCAATTGAGACAAGGCTTTGGCAGGGAAAAAGATTTTGCAGGACACCCAGCTGTGTTTATTCCTGAATGCTCCTCAAACCTTTTTAGGTTAATAAACATTAACATCATTGCATGTTAATATTGCTGCAATGTTCACATTATCTTAGTAGCATTTGTAACGGAGTCAAATTAAATGCTGCCACCAAGGATGTCTGTTAACTCTTTCAGTATTCACTGTACAGCTATGATGGATGAGCCTTTTAAACTGCAGATGGATCAGACGCTGATCTGCTGGTGGATTTTGTTGACCTAGAGGATAACTAGTCCTCAGATGGAAGTTAGATCTGTAATACACCTCCCTTCGCTATGCCACCTGTCTGCTTTAGGTATGTTAAAATAATAGCAGTTGCCAGTGTCACTCCACATCTCTGGGTTCAGCTCCAGCCTCTTTGGCAGACAGTCTTTGTGACATTTACCTGCTCTCTCCACACATTATCCTTTTTTCCTCTTTTCTCAGTTTTGATTGTATTGTCTCCAGGGCAAAGGAGCTTGTTGCTTATCACAGCATGAGGGTTTCTGGCTACTATTGTTATGCAAAGTTAATTATGAAGTTATTAATACCAAATGACTTATACTGGTGGAAATTTAGTATTTAATAACTTTTCCCTGTTTAAATATGTATTCCCTATCCAGTTGTTTTCATAGCAGTTGAAGGCACAAGGGCATAGATTTGAAGCTGTTGAATGGATCGTCACCACCTTTTCAGCCATCAGCAAAAGCTGCTCTCCTCTTCGAAACATCTTTCCCTGAACTTCTGACAAGACTTGACCCTGGTTATATATCCAACTGGCTGCTTCTCGTGCTTCTCTGAACCCATTTCCACGGAGACTAGAAGAAATCTGAAAATTATTTTTTTTACACATGCAGACTGTTGGATAGTGGTAGTGGGGAGCATCACTGTGTCTGGGGCTTTGCTGGATGCACTTTTCAGTACCTGGATTTTGCCCTCATGTCCCTGTTTTCCTTCATTTCCCTATTACACAATAGAATATACTTCTTTGCCATTATTGACAAACGGGATAGCTTTGAATAAAATGTCAGTCTTAATATTTGATGAAGTAAGCGTGCAGGTAAGTGACATTTCCTGGAACTCTAGTGCAGAAAAAATGTAGGAAATGTTACTTCTCAGACCTAGTGATGTTTGCAGTCTATCACTGCCTTGTGAGCAGAAGTGCGAGAAACATGAGTGATGATAAACCATTGCCAGCCAGGGCTTCCTCTGGCATTGAGATGCACATAGAAAATAATGCACCCTCTGAGCTGACCCGTTTAGAAGTTTTCTTTTCTTTGATTAACGCATCTAGCAAATCCTAAGTCTGAATAGCTTTCTGCTGTCGGTTCCTGCTGGCTTACCAATGCACTCACACACATCACCAAGGAAGCAATTTTCTACTTTGCAACTGTAATTCAGCTACATCTTTTTGAAAGTTAGCCACAGTTGTTTCTTGGATGGCTTTTTGTGTAGTCTGTCTGACTGTCTTTTTCTTTCTTGCTTGCTTGCTTGCTTGCTTTCCCTCTGTGCTTTCTGCAATGCAGCTGTATCTTTCTGGCAGTCAGAAGTGTCTGTAAGCTACTTTTTTTCCTGTTGTTCAAGTATTCATTCTGCATCTGCCATGTCTGCAACAGGCACCATCCAATTTGCAAGTGGCACTGTTCCATCTGAACAGACGGGGAGGAGTAGAGACAGACAAAAGATCATATGGAATAGTCAGCTAAAAGTGCGGTCAAGTGGCATGTTCTTTTACTAGTTTGTTGGGTTTTTTTTGTTTGGTTTTGGTTTTTTTAGAAAATCCTTCACAAATTCCCTTACAGAGCACCCATAAACCCAACTGACAGTAACATTGCAGCCTGAACAAATGTGGGGTTTGAAAACTGAGTCTCACCTCCCCTCAGCCTGTGATTTCTTGTTCAGGGGATTGAAACAAAAAACTCACTACTTTCCGTATTTGGTTTCCATGCATGTGTCTCAAGTGTATTCAGAAGAACTCTTCTCAGTGGTCACGACATAAAGGCTTATACATCAGTATGAAGAACTGATGTCTAACTCTGTAAGTCTTCAAAGCAGAGAAAAGCTTCCAAAATTTTTAAGCTACTTAGTTACATGGCTGATTACACAGAGTCTAACAGGTAACTAAAAAATCAACCCCTGCCTCTGCTGCTGTTATGACAATGTAATCTGGGCACGGAGCTTAGAAAAATGTTTTCTCTGGAGCTGCTTTTTTTCCTTTGTTTTATAGTATTTCTTCTTTTTTAAGTTACATAATGTTGGGTGTCATAGGGTATACAAGGTTTAAAAAAAATAACCCAACTTCTATTTCTTGCCTTTTTCATTTCCTTGCTTTTCTTTTCAATCCTAGGCAGTTCCATCTCCTCTTTCCTTTGCCCTTCACTAAGCAAGCACAATTTAATCAGATTTATTGAGAGATAAGAAAGCAGAAATAGCGAAACAGAGAAGAGAAGCAATTCAGCATGGTTACAAGATACTTGTGCATTTCATAGCTAGTATGACCACATTTGGGGTGACTTGTATTTCCTCGTGTAGTTCTGTGGGCCACTTTAAATTCTTATGTCAAGGAATTTTTTGAGTGGACTGGTTTTTTGAAATATTTTCTTTTTTTTTTTTTAATTTTGTTTTGGCTTTGGGTTTGGTTATTTTGTTTTGCTTTGTTTGTTTTTGTCTTTCCAGAGCTTTTGGAAGACAAGCTGTGTGCTTGGTTCTTAATGGTTTGCAAAAAATCCATTTTGGTAGGTTGTAATGACCTAAATCTGTGTCTGAGTGTAAATTCTTCTTTGTGGAGAAGAGTTTTACATTCCCCAAAAAAATACGTTAGAGGCCATTGCACTCCTCTGTTCTCTAAATTTGACTATTCTGTACAGATTGCACCCCTTGTCACTGATTCTCATCATTGATATATTCAGCAGTTTCTGCTTTTATTTTTAGCACTGCACAACTTTAAGTCAGAAAGGTTGTGGGCAAAGATGACCTGCCTGGATAGAAGAGACTTTATCTCCCTGTGGAATCCTGTCTTGGTAAGATGCATAGTAGAATTTATCGATGATTTTTTGAAACTTCAGACCCTGGTGAATGCCAGGTCAGAAGGGGGGCTCCTTTACCATATTCCAAAATTACTTTTCTTGAAATTAAACTTAAGCTTTTTATTTTGCCAGGTTAATTTAGAACCCAGTATTAAATAAATAAATAAATAAATAAATAAATAAAAAGCGGTTTCAGCAGAGTTGACAATGTTAGTCCTTTCCTTCCTGCTATAGTGTATTAGGTAGGTGGATTTTGACAGCCCTGAACTGTGGAACTGTTGCCTCATCATGTGTCTCAGATGTGGCATATTTTAAAGTTGTAGGTCTGTGCCTGTTTATTATTATTGGGTTTTCTTAGGAGAATCTCAGTTCTTCCAAAACCTAAGTATTTTTGATTTTAGCTCTTCTGCAGTGAAAAAATTGAAAATGTAACTCAATGCACTTGCAGGCTTAAACACCTGACCTGCAAATAAAATCAACCTGAAGCTTTTTACAAAATCTGACAGAGTGGAAGCCATACTCTGTTGAAATCAAATCTGCCATCTACTACACTAGGAATAAGTCTTCATCTCTGATGTTTAAGCTGAATTTATGACTCCTGAGGATCATGCATTTGTGTGTGTTTTTTGAATGCTTGGAGCTGATATGTCCGTAGTTTCTTTAAAAAAGTTCCCTTCATATTTTCATCCAGAAAAAAAAAAAAAAAAGAAGAGAAATCATTTACCCTCTATAGGGGAATGTAAGAAAATACGCTAACTGCAGATACTGATTTATCTTCTCCATATTGTTCTTATTTTATATAGCTTTCGGGCAGCTGTTGCAAAAGGTGGTGGAATACCTTCTCTTTCATGGATGCAGAGACTGGAGACGTTTCCTCTTTTGACTGGAAGAAGGCTTTTTGGCTGTATAGTCTGGCGATTTTGCTGAGGTCCTGAGCCTTTCATCTTAGTTTCTTAAGACAGCTTTGCAATTGTCATTGGTACTTTTAACTGACTGTGTTTTGATATTTGCGACTCTAGTGATTCCATGGCTTTTGAACAACTAGCATCAAAACTGATCTGTGGGGGCCATTAATGTAGATTTCAAATGCTGGCATTATGAAGAATACCAAGCATAACTGATTACAAATTTACACTATATCATTTGTCTCAGCTTCTGCATCCATCTCCATCAATGGGCATGTGAGAAGAAAACTTTGAGGAACATGTGTTTTCTTATATGTATCCTGTAGTGTTTTTCTTCCTTCCTCTATCTTTCCATCAGTTTCACCTGCATATTTTCCAGGTTGCTTCAGATTATAATGATTTCAAGAATCCATTTTATTTTTGTTCAATTGGCTAGGGAACGTGCAAAAGTTTGGCAGCTGTAATTTGGAGTTTACAGAGTTCCTTGTGTATATTGCAGTCAACAAGGGAACGAAACAATTTGGTTTTCAACTTGCATGATAAAACATACAGTTATGTGGTAAAATCTCCAGGCAATTCATAGTATAAATCTAGTAACACCGTCACATTTGTTAGAAATATATGAGCTGTATCTGTTGCTACATAAAGATATCAACAGTTTCACGTATATAACTATATATATATATAAAAAAAACTCAAACAAAAAAAATCAGGAAGTCATTATAGATGATAAAGAAACTTTGGTGTAGCTTTCATTACCAAAAGAAGTTTGAAAGAGAAGATCAAAATATTTTTACAACCTTGCTGACATGTTGTGGAAGCCCTGCACACTGAAGAGGGATTTTACTATGTTGTATTAATACAGGTCTAAGAAACAAGGAGGTTTTGTTTCCTACCCACTGAAAACGAGAAACATCTCCTTCCAGCTCTTCAGTAACAAAGGAGGAAGACAAAATCCTTGGTCCCTTGGGAATAGCGCAGGTACTGTCATTCTGGCAAGCGCTAGACTTGTTCTGCATGGTGGTGAATGTGCTGCGACTGCTGCTTTGTCTGGGTCAGAAAGCTGCAGCTAAAGGCTGTTGGCTTACACTTACGAAAGGGAGGACTTCTATGCCCTTTTCTTAGGCTACATTTTTCTGTATCAAAATGTGCAGGGGAATAGCAACCATTTGCTGCATTTGTACACAGTGCATAAAAGGCAGGAATTTACTTACAGTACTTTTGCTTTCAGAGATGCTTTCAGAAGATGAGTGGATGACTTTGGACTAGAACTCAGATACCTGTATGTGTTGGCAGCTGCTGGTGCTGGACAGGTGGGAAGTGAGGAGAGAGGAGCAAGTAGTTTCTATCCAGCCTTGTCCCTCGTGCAAAGCTACTGCCATTCTGCAGTTCACAGCAGTACCGAATGGATGTTCAGCAGTGTAGCCATAGTCATGGGGAAGGAACAGAGCTGAATTTGACCTGTTTCTACACTGAATGTTACAAGCTGAGGTTTCAAGAGTACATCATGGGTCCCAGTTTATACTGTTAGGGGCTGTTTATTAAGCATCATGCTCTGCTGAAAGATATTTTTGTTACTAGATGACTGGTAGCGATTTCAGCAGCACACATGAACAGTGGCCTTGGTGAGGACTAGTAACATTCCAGCGAGGGGTTTTGATGGGGTTTTGCATTCTTGGTGGAGGAAGTGACAAGAAATTTGGTGTCCTGGCTCAGAGTATATTGAAAGTAGCCTCTTAATTTTAAAAAAGGGAAATAACTGTATAAGAAAGTTTCAGTTCATGATGATATTGATGAATATGAAGAGTATGGTAACTTCTACCACTTGTTTTAGAATAGCTGCCATTTTAATTTCCCTGACAAAAATGGTCTAATGAAAGCCCAGAGGCTCTTTGAAATTCAGTGATGTAAATATGCTACTTTTTTGTTGTTCTCCCTTTCTTTGGGGGCAAGACACCAGGTCACAGGATGTATAGGTACAGCATTGTGCAGTTTGCTCATATGCATATTGGCCCTCAGCCCTTTTAACTTGATGAAATAATTAGATGAAACGGCAGTGCACTGGGATGTATGGATATTCTTACATTTATAAGGGGAGTGATCACTGGGAAGTGGGCAGATATGGAAAATAGAGTGAGAATTTAGGACAAAGAGGAAGGTACAAGAAAATAAAGGGCAGACCAAGAGTAAATCTATTATAACTGCAGAAAATGAAGAAGCACTGATTGCTTTCACTAAGATGATCTCTTAGAATATGGTCAGTCAAATGGTGCCTAAATTATTAAAGGTTTGCATGCTAATACATCAGGAGACAGTTACCATGACTGTGATTAGAGAAGAATTAACTATGGAAGTACCCCAGGAATTATCAAAGGAAAACAAGGTAGTATGTTTAACAGCTGCTGTGTAGAACTGGTTATGGTTCAGTAGGTGATTCGGTTGCCTGGTATCTCACAAGCAGATTAGGAACAGGTGTCTCCTGATAATGCTGTGATCTGGGGATGGTGTTTCTTAGGCTTTCCCTGCCTCACCCTGGTGTGTAGCACAGTGAGGAGACAATGTCCTCCTCACAGTTTAATATGTTTGCTAAGTTGTTGGAGCTGATTAGAGGTCTGAAACCAGGATGTGGTGGAAATTGGCAGTGAAGCTATACCAGAGAAAGATAAACTGTACCAGGTGAGTCACTTCCTACATAGGTCCCAGATTCAACCCTTCCTCCAGAAGTCAGGGGCAAAGTGCTTACTCCTTTACACAGAAACTAAGTCTGAACTCTACGCACTTTTAGTGCCATATACAATTTGGTAAACATTCTTTTAATATTTTAGTCTGGCTAATAACAGCAGCTTTAACAATAGAACTTCTAAATTCTTGCCTAGCTTTTATGTGTAATAAAAAGGAGCTGGACATTATTTAGTATTACTTATAAATAAAAGCCTTATGTCTCATCTTTTTAATCAGAGTTTGCCGTATAATGGTGACACCTTTGAAAACATACCAGCTCCACAAACAGTAAGTGGTAATCATAAAAAATCTTTCAAATTCCAATTGTTCTCATTGTCATGATTTATACCCTGAGAAGGCAACTGCTGTGTAGGTTGAAGAAGGAGTTGAATACCCTTCAAGTGTAGCCAGGTTTCTCCTGCATATTATGTTGTTTGGTTTGGTTTTTTTTTAAGGTATAGCTATTAGCCAGGGCTGTATTTCCTTGAATAGCAGTTTTTAGGTAGTTAAAAGAATGGTGTCATTTGTCCTTTTGGGAGGATAATGTAAGTAGCACAGACCTAGATGAAAAACATTTCTGGATTTAAATAAATAGAGGTGTCTGCTGTTTGCAAAGTTTATGTGAAGTAGATTGTTTTCCAGTCTGAATTAATACACCCTACCATTCCTTACCTACCTACACTGGACTTTTCCCTTTTCAGGACATACAATAACAATAAAATTAGTGCAGTTTAAACTTTTTTTGCAGGGCAGCTCCCATTCACTATTTTCTATTTCTTTTTCCAAGGTGTTTTCATTCTCGTCATTTCCTCTTTTGGTTCATACTGCCTCATACCACACTGTGAGCCCCATCATGCAGACAGATTAAGAATAGGAAATGAGGAAAAATGTATTGTTTCCTACTACTATGGTTACCAACTTTCATTGCCTTTCTCAGGCACCTGAGGTTTCTTATTCTTCATTTTACACTCCTGGCCACTGATTTAAAAAGAAAGGAGATGTAGTTCTCTCTAAAAGAAGCAATTTAAGAGCTTTATCTAAAAAAACCCAACTAACCAACGAAAAAAACTCTTTTAGCAAAACTCATAACAACCCAAAATCTGGCATCCAAAATGAATGGCAGATATGACAATACTTTTCTTTGTTCTTGTGGTGAATCTCAGAAATAAGCTTTACAAATACTTTTACTGTCAATTTTGCTGATTTTGACCCTCTAGTTCTAGTCCAGCTGGACTCTGTGCCTGGCTGGGGAATAGCTTCAGGTGGCTGGTCATTCCCTTGCTTGCTAGAGAAGTGAGAATAACAGACTGCCTTTAAGCTGAGCTGTCTGACTTTGCACTGAAACACCAACAGAGCACTCAAAAAGCTGAATTGGGGTTTTCCCCAGGAAGCAGCAGCCAGCAGCACCTTCTGCCAGCCATGCCCAGTGCTGGCTGTGGCCATGGCAAAGGTGCATTGGGGAGCTCACCGGGCTGTACCCTGGCACCTAAGGAGGGACCATACCTGGAGGATGCTCTGACAAATGAACAGCCAAGAATGAAAACCATAAGTACGTAGGCAGATTGGCAAAGGTCCTCGGCACCGTTGCTTGGATGGTGGAGGTTTGAAGGTGTATGTCATGCATTAAAGCATGTTAAAGGAAACAGTGGAAGAGGCAGCAGGTGCCATGAAGTGGACAGCTTTCCCCCTGAGCCAGAGGGAGGAAACGGGTGTCTGTAGGTGTGGTGAATCAGAGCACTTTAATTGGACACCTGAAATAGTACTGTTGATATTCATCCCACTTCTGCCAGTATAATATGACATCCTGCAAAGGTTAATCAATTTGAATGTTAATATCATTCTTATTTTCCAACCAATACCTTTCAAATATATAGTGTACACTTGTCGTCATCCAGAATTAACAAAATGACAAGTTTGAACTTTTAAAAGCAAGACACACTGTAGTTATTGGAGAGCAGAAAAAGGTCACAATGCTTTGTACAAAACAGAACCATGTAGATTTCCAAGCTCGTAATTTGCCTGCTTTTCTCAGTAATTTCCAAAGAAACATAGATAAAAAATAGGCCAAATTAGTAAGAAGAAGGACTGCTCTGCTTGCATATACAGTGTAAGGGGCAATCAGATAAAGGGAATTATCCACATAGATGACTCTTTCTGCCTTCTGGTTTGCACAATATAAATTTGTTTCCTGAAACCGAAAACACACTAGGCCCAATTCACCATTCTGTTTGACTCTTTCTACTCCTTTGGCTTGAAGTTATTTTTTGGTTGCAAATAATAGCCACAGAGAAATGGGAAAATGTATTGGTGTCAGCATTTCCTTGATCAGTGTAAGGCAAAAGAAAACCCAAGTATTTACTTTTCTGCTGTAGTTGCTATTGTCCTTGGAGACTGCTGAAACTTTAAATCAGAATCCTAATTGGCACTGAGATAGCTATGAAATACCAGAAGCTTCAAAAGGAGCTTAAGAGAGTAGTTGCTGCCTTTGCTCTGCTCTGTCCTCTGCTATCCACAGCACACACATAACAAGGATTTGGGAGGTAGAGTTATCAGCATTAAATCTTGCCGTGAGACTAGCTCAGACTTTATAAGGCTAGGCACCCCAGAGCAAGGAGCTGACACCAAAGTCATAAAGGTGGAGCAAATTACACTGCTCAACTAGGTGATTGGAAGTGTGACACAATTTGCCCTGATTCATCCGCTGGTGTTTTTGCTGCTCTTCAGGTCAGCCTACCGTGCTTTTAAGAGTTTTGCTGTCATTTACAGCTTTTAAAAATTGAGATAGCTTGCCAAAAGTTAAGGTGTTTATGTACATAGCCTCAGTAGTCAGGAGGGGTGGAATAGCAACTAAAGGGATGAATGCCACTTGTGTGACACTGCAGGCAGAGAGGGTCCATGCTTGTCTGGTATGGTTGCACATCCCTGTTTTGGAGTTTGTCAGTTCAGAGCAACTTGGTTGACTAACAGCTGCCCCACTGCTCCTCCATCTCTGGTAGATACTGTACATATTTTGAACCTGTGGTTTGGTTTGGTGTTGTCTTTTTTTTTTAACATGGCACCAAAACCTGTTTTTATCGGAAAGCCCCCTTTACAACTGTAGTGATCAGGGTAGTACTCACAGTAGGAGCAATGAGGTTTGGAATCCACTCTATTGCCCTGTGCTAGCATGAGGACACAGGAGCTGTCAGGATGTTTTAGTCTAACTGGATACCGGCAGCTATGATAATTGTAGTTGGAAACCAGGGAAATGTTTGGTTTTTTTCACACCAAATGTTGTCTACTCCAATATTACAGTATCCAGCACAGCTTAATTTCACCAGGATAGGACTGCTATCCAGCTGTTGTCTTGACCATGTGTCCACTGTGCTGGAGAGACAACATAGATTAGGTAGGTGTTCCTCTCCCTCCTTCCTGCTGGCAAAATGGAGGAAAGTGGGGAAAGGACTCTTAATCTATTGCCAAGGCAACTAAAGCTGTTCAAAATTCACTAGAAACAGGTGAAACTTTGCTTCCAATAGAAAGCAAATGCTCCTTATGCAGTGATGGGGTAGCAATACTGCACTTAACAAAGCAGGTCATTGTATGCCTGGGCATTTCAAGCAAGTTTTACTGGATTTTAAAGAATCCCCTGAGAACTAAAACCCATAAATGATACCGTCAGGGCTGATTCCCTAACACCCTAGACACTTCAGGCTAGCGTATAGCAGTTAGGTACACTGGGAGGACATCAGAGAAACATTTCTTGTTTTGTTCTTTTTCAGCTGATGCAGTCTATGTGCTGCATGAATTTTGAAAGGTGCCACAGACCCCTATCAGTACCCATAAAGTTTTGCTTTACTGGTTATATGAGGGAATTGGCTGCACCATGTGCTAAGCAACCTTTGTTCCAAACCTCCAACTCCAGCAGTCCCAAGAAAGGCTATTCAGAGAAGGGAAGACCCAGCATTTTAAGAAGAAGCCATGAATTTGGTAAGAGAACATAAATGTTATATGGGTAAGACAATACCATTTGTGTACCATTGAGACTGGACTGAAATTCTGTTTGGAGTAGATTGTTTGTTTGGGGTTTTGAGATGTTTCTTTACAGTTGGGTAGGTAGCTATGTTTCCATTTAGAGAGGCTGATTGTTCAAGAGTTATGCCACGGAAATGGCATTTATAGTCGGAGTATGGGATTTTGGTTATGGAAGGGCAGAGAGTGCAGCTTTGTAAGATCATCCCCCTTCCTGAGTGGGAGCAGCCATATAGGCACTCATGGGGTCTGTACCCCCAAGAAAGCCATCACTCTGAAGTGCTGTCACTGGTGCTCAGAGATCCCTGTAGTCGTGATCCTATGTCACTGCTGTCACTATCTGCAAGCTCACCAGCTTTCTCAACAAATTCTTCCCTCACCCCCTCCTGCCATAAAAGTGTGCATATTTGTGCAGGTATATTCGGAAATAATATCAGAAGGAATAAAGATAAAATAATTAAATATAGAAATAGTGAAAAAAAGTGATGGGAACTACTTGGGAACCCTCATTTAGTCAGTCCTTCGTGAATTTTCAAGTACCCATATTTTACTAGCATTAAAGGGACTTAAAAAGGGACTTAAAGTGAGTTTGGTATTTTTTTGTAACTTGACTGATTTTGTGTGCAGTATTATTTTCATCAAATGAGATGGTTGTGGGTTGTTCTTTTACTTTTCAGCTGTGGAAGTTCAGCCTAAAGTCAGACTTACTTAGGCTCAGTTTTTGTAAATGGTATCAATTTGGTAATACCAGTTTGGCAGGAAAAGGGCAGTGACACCTGGGCAACCTCACTGACCATCCAGGGTTTGCCCATGTGTGAAAGGTTGGAACCTGGCAAGCAATTCAGATGGCAGTATGGTGTGATACGAAGAGAAGAGTCCATCCATCCCTCCACCTGTCTGCCCGTCTCTTTCAATGTTGGAATTTCAAGAAAAGTAACATGCTTTTTTAGTTTGTGTAAGTAGAAATTGCCCATTTCACATTGTTGTTTCCTGAATGAGGGCTGCATTTTGATTCCAGTTTCATTGTTAGAAGAACACTTTTATAGGTCTAATCAGTGTTGTGTTGGGGGGGGGATTTAAAACATAACAAATGCCTTTATTTATTTTATAGATATATAAACCATCTATTTTATAGATATATATCCATACATTATGCAGGAGTAACTTATTTTTACTTCCTTTTTTTTTTTTTTACTTGAAACTTAGAAGCCACTCAGCACGGCTGGAATGGAGAGTAACTTTCAATTATTCATTTCCTTGATTCCACCAAGAAAAACGTGTACCTTCTTTCACAGTATTACAGTGCCTTTGAAAGAAGTAATAATATGACAAATATTGCTTTTAGCCAAATAGAAGAAACAACATTTTATAATATTGCAATCACAAAATATCTGTATCATGTTAAAAAAAAAAGTTTTCCACTCATGAATGCATTCATTTACTGGAAACTTTGTTAAATAGTTTGTGTTTGTTGGCACAGGCTGTTGTCTGCTTCTTTGTTAGAAGAGATCCATTGTAGCCACTTCAACTTTTGATGTTGCTCTTATTTTAATCCCCCGAATGTTGTTGGCAGGGCTCTTTACCTTGAATCAAGGCTATTATTATAAAAATTCCACAGTTCTGCCAATGAGAATGAGATAGCAAGCTATCTTGGCAGGCTAATTTAGGTAACGTTTCAGGTATGCTTATTTAAACAAGAGATGCATGAGAAATGTGGAAAATGCTAGCACTTACCGGAAATGCAAATGTGGCATTTGTTCAGCTTAATACGAATGCCTCTGCACCAGGCAACAACACCAGAAGTGCCAATTAGGATGCAGTCATGGTTCCAAAAATTCACTCTTTCTTTTCAGCTAATATGACATTTATGTGTCCAGTCTTTTTCTTTCAAAGAGTGGCTGTGTTTCAAACTACCTGCACAGAAACACCAGTCTTGCTTGAATTTTATTTTAAGTAAAAACCTGTTATTGTGCCAGGCATCAATGCAGAACTGTTATGCCTGTAATGTGTTTTATTATGGCTAGAGTTTGAAGACCTGTGCCATATAGGTCAATCAGTGTTACCACTGACAGCAGTTGTTATCTGCTAGTGAGGACGGCAGTATAATAATAATGTTTATTGCACATCATTTTTCAATGGTTTTATGCTATCATTTAGGAGATGAATGAAATGGCTCTCTAGCAGACATGAATGTAAATAAATTAAACATTAAGAACCAGTGAGTTCTAATCATCTTTCTTTAAGATTGCACTAAATGGTTGCAATCAGTGAAATAGATGAGAGATTGCATTAAATTGCTCTTCCAGATACTATATCATGCCAGCTCAAACAAGGTTCACATGCATTTCAAAACAGCTCAGGTTGAAGGAGCAGCTGGAATGCCTCACAGGCATGCATTAGCTGAGAGTAATGTGCTGGTCACGTACGGCTGCTTACTGTCTTTTATATTAACATACATGGAGTGACAAAGAGAAACCCAAACAAATAAACAAGGGAAAACCTGTACTGTTTTGTTCCAGGGCTTTATTCTTGTTATAGATTTATATTAATATATGCCATGGTTTAGGGGATTAATCAGGAGCATTGCATCGGTTGCAGGATTTTCTCAGGTCTTTCATTCAGCCTCTGCTGGTTTTTTAGGATGTTATTGGAAATTCTTAGGGTGAAAAGATGACAGGTTGGAGAATGAAGGGAGGTTTGTTACTGTTATGAGGAAAGAATACAGGAGCTGTGATATGGGTAGCAGATAGGCAATATCTGAGAAGCTGTCAACAGGGCATGTTAAGGCTGGGTTTTCAGGAGCTGACCTCTTATTCTACCAGTACAAATCCACAAATTAAATTGTGTGAGCAGATAGGTCACAGAGAAGGAGAGACTTCTGTATCCATCTGACCTAAGGTACATGCATGAAAGTGAACCTGAAATAGGGAGGGTCTCAGGGTCAGCAAAGACAGATTGGAAATCTGTCTCTTCAAGTCTTTAAATCACAGCACGGTGAGCAGAATTATAATTGTGATTGTGCAGGTCCTCTGCTGTCAACAGAAGAAGCAGCATCCCTTTTCATTTAAGGGTAATATGTTCCAACATTATTTTGTTACTGATGGCATGCTAGTCCCTGGCTGCATGGCACTGCCTTGGTGGGATGCTCCAAGCATCCCTCCAGCAGCTGCTCTGGAGTTGGCTGCAGCTCTAGTCCTTAACATGAGGCTGTGCTGGGAGGACAGGGAGACTGTCACTTTCCCAGCTTCTGAGTTCAAGTCCTGCTGGAATTTAAAAAATTGCATATTTCTAGGTTTCCTTCCCTCCCTCCCCAAGGAGCTGCTGTTGACTGAGTACTAGTCATCTTCCTCCTCAGTCCTCCTACCTTCTGTATAGGAATTTTCTGTAGTTAACTGCACAGTGTGTGTTTCAAGAGGATTTTCCCCGAGTGTAGAGACTAGGACAGGAGTCAGCAGTGAGCAAATGATCCAAGGTCTGGAATTCACCACCTCTCTGAAACATGCCTTGAACTGTCTCTCATGCTCTGCTGCTGCCTCTGAGGGATGTTGGCTGCACCCTGGACAGAAACACTCCTTTTGGGGAGGTTAAACTCTGGCATTTCAGTTTGTTTGGGTTTTGATATCTCACCTTGATCCATAGTTTTAGATCAAATTCTGAATGCAGGCACCATAGCACTCAGGTATCTGAAGATGTGACTTGAGATTTAAATCGTACCCAGGTAAATTCTGATACTAGCTATCTATGTTCCCATAGTTAGCAATTTGAAGGTGATGTCTGTGGTCTGCAAAGGGACCTTTTCAACCAAATCCCACTCTGAGGGAGAAGCACAGTGAAAATGATGGAAGGCACCCCAGTAAGATAAGATGGTCCATCTTTCATTTACCTATGTAGGAAGAGAGCAGGAGGAATCAAGAATATTACCGGTGTCTTGTGTTCTTATAGTAGAAGGGATTTTGATAACTCAATCTGCAGTTAGACTGCAACAGAGTAGTAGAAGAAGGGCAGATATTGCCTGAAACTATGTATGAATTTTACTGACTGATATTCAAAGAGCTTTGTGATACACATCCTAATACTTGAGGCTATACTTGGACAACTAAAGGGAAAATGCGTAAAAGGGATATACAAGTTCTGCTCCTTCTCCAAAACAGGTAAAGACTAGTGAAATGGGATGTGGTGGTGAAAACCTGTTACCACAGTGCTGAAGAACTTGAAATATATACACTGGTTTTTGGGAGGGGGACACTTAGTGTGGAAATGGAAATAGGCCCATGTCTGGAAGAGACACTAGTAATAAATACATCTTTATACTGCATCAAAATGATGATGGGGAGAAGGCAGTGTTACAGCTTGCAAGTTCATGGTGCAAAACCTTTGCTAATAAAAGATAATGCCCCCCAGAGGGAGCATCCTCCTGTCCAGTGGTGCCAGCTCAACTGCTTGCATGTGACAGCTCTGTGAGTTGAAGCCAAAGACCCCACAACTTTCTCTTCCTGTTCACCTCCTGGGTTAATTTTTCAACCAGTTAACCCCCAGGTTGGCTTGCTGTGTGGTGCAGAAGCAGCTGTGCTGTTAATGCTGAAATGTGTGCGCATGATTAATTTGGGAAGTGTCCAGGAGAGTTGCGACTCTGTTTCAGGGTGTTGGCACTTTTCATTCTCCCTTGGGCACTCCCAGCTGGCCCGAGGTCCACAAAAGCAAAACATCGTCAGCTTTTGTGTATGTGCATTTACTTATGTTGTTCTAAACTTCTGCCTGACTGCAGGTTTTTAATTGCTGTAACTCTGTCTGATAAGGGTGTGAGCTTTTTTACTTCCGAAGTTGTAACTCCAAGCATAGATACCATTAGACAAACACCACAGTACCATCTGTCAGTACAGTTTATTATCCTATGGGAACTAAATCTGAAATAACTTGTGCTGAGAAAAGCATTTGCTGTGGATCCTTTTGTGTTCACACCCTGTTTTGACCCTGGAATATTTAAGACCATACACATGTCAGGGCTTTGACCTTTTATCCCTAAATGACCATCAAGTTGCTTCCCACTGCTGGGAAACTGCATTAAGCATTTATGGTGGAAAGACCAGTCCCTGGCAGTGGCACAAGGGGTAGGTGATATCTGCTGGGGATGTTGTTTTCAGGTAGAGCCTAACGCTAAGGCTGAGACCCAGGTCAGCTGTGACTGAACAATCAGTTGCGATGTTGATGCCATGCTCTGAGATGATCTCAGTGGAGAGCTTTGGTTTTTCTATCTCTTGAAATGTCTGATACCCTAGATGGGGAATTCCTGATTCACTAGCTTTGATGCTGGCTGGTAGAAAATAGACTACTGGCTTCTACAGGTAGCGGGTGAATAAGTCAGGAGTTCATTTGGACACAAGGAAATGGGATGAAGATGCATCAGGGGAAGTTCTGATTGCACGTTAGGAAAAGGTTCTTCAAGGAGCATCTGGATGACATTGTTAGCCATATGATTTAGTTACAGGTAGTCCAGTGAGCTGGACTTGATGATCCTTATGGATCCCTTCCAATCAAGATGTTCTATGATTCAATGACCAGCCCAGGTGTGTTAGAAGTGCAACAGTTGAAAATACAGCTGAGATAGATGCCCTGGGGACACTTGGCTCAAGGACCATTACCATTCTTCACAATTCATCACTAAACCCCTGGAACCCTTATTTTCCAAAGTTTCTATAACCTCCTACAGATCAGTTAGAAATTTCTAGGGAACACCTGCAAAACACCTATAGCTGGTGTCTGCACCACCACTGGTTGGCAGTCCACAGCCTGGAGACACTACTGGTTGGGCACTGTGCTTGCAGATCCAAAAGTTCACTCTTATGACTGTCCCAAGACGTCTTTAAGATCCAGAGACATTCATATTTCATCTCACCAAAGGAAAATGAGAGACCTTGGAGGCTGCATGATTAACCTGGAAAAGATTCATGTCTCACACTGTTTTCAGAGTAGCAGAAATCAAAGCTAAAATCAGTGAAGGGTATTCTGGAAGGAAAACCAGCAGGGGTTGGGTTAGATGAGGGTACCAAAGCAACGTTCCTGCTAGCTTGCATAAATTATTGTAAGTACTCCAAAATCACCATCATGATCCTATCAAAATCTACTAAATATCTCCATCACCTTTTTTAAAAAAATTAAGGTCAGGACATTTGCTGATTGTAACTAAATAAAATACAGAATTCTGTTTCAGGTATCTCTTGCTTCCGAAATCTATTTATCTTAAAAAAGAAAATGGAGAGAGAAAAATAAAAGAAAGAAACACTTTCCACAGTTTTATGGAATTAAGGTCCTTGCAAACAATTACTTTGTTGACTAATTGCACATTTCCATAAGGTAGGATTTGGTAATATTTTACAACCACAGGCTCCTCTATTATATTGCACCAACACTGGGAAATGTATGTTGGATGGGAGATGGAAAAAATATTTTGGACATAATAATAGTCTAGTAAAGGAACAGAGACTTTAAATTGTTAAAGATGTTTCTCTCTACAACCTGCTAAAGAATAAAAGGTGGAAACTGGAAGCTCCACAAGTCATCAGCTGGAATTATCTTCCTGGAGATCTAGGAGAAAATAGAAGTCTGCGGGCAAGACCACTTCTAACAGAAGAGAACAGTAAAAGCTAACTGAACAGGCTATTTTCCTTGCTGGTAAAAATGTTTTCTTCTAAAAGACTTATGTTTCACCACCTCTTCTGTCAGATTTTTCTCTTGATTGAGCAGGTATTTTTCAAGGGGCAAATGAGAATAAGCTGGTCTTGTATTTTTCTTTGATAATAGTTATCTTTACAATAATCAGTGTGTAGCAGGAATATAGATGTGCTCAAACATTTTACTCTTAAATCAATAAAAAGGATAAGGAAAAGTCTTAAAGCAAACAATCAAAATGGCTGAAGGATTGGTGGCAAGTATACCCTATACCTCACTGTTGTGAAGTTTTTGATAATGCATTATTCAATCCACATTTTTCTTCACTGTCACAGTAGTCAGGGATTCTAAAGTCCAAAGATGCAATGCCCTAAAGGAGATATTAATGGCTTCTGATATTTTGAATTTACACGACATAGAAGGGATATGACAGTAAACACTAGAGGTATTTTCAGTGAGAACCTTGAGTGGAGCCAAGTTACTGAGCAGATGAATGGAGGTTGATGTGGCGTCCGCCAGAACTGGGAGAGTTGACTATCCTGCTCAGCTTTGGGACTCAACTTTTGGATATCAGTAGCAAAAGTGCAGGCACAGTGAAAGATATAAGCAAATTCTTAATGGCTTGACCTTTCAGAAGACTCGGTGTACGTGACTTTTGCCCTTTTCATTGTTACCATCCAGTAGCCTTTCCTTAAAAAAAGAAAAAAAGAAACTGAAAGTGTAGGCCAAAACAAACAAGCCTTGAATTAATTAATGTGAATATGACAAGTTATAGGAGGATCTCCTGGGAGCCAGGCAGAGATATGGCTGGGATTTTGAAGTATCTTGCTTGCATTTAAAGAATGACATTTCTGCACAGTCTTCATCATTGCATATGGTGAACTTTGTATCCAGGCTTAATGAGACTCTACGGCTTCTGCATTTGTTGGTTGTTTATTTTTGGTATGGGCTTTTTTTTTTTGTGTGCATGTGGATTTTTTGGTTTTTGGTTTTTTTGTGTGGGGTTTTTTTTTTTTTTTTTTTTTTTTTCAGAAACACATAGTGGAAATAATAGAGGGAAGAAAGGAGCAACAGGGAAAGCAACTATTTAAGAGAGAGAACCTGAGCAGAGCTCTTTGGCACGGGGCTTTGCAATAACCAAAGGCAGACTCACAGATGTTTCCTCTGATACAAAGCTTAGGGTTTGTTCACACATGTCATTCCTCTCTAAGCATTTGGACTGAGAGCAGGCACAGCCTGACAGACTTTCCAGTTTTTGCTATCACAGTAGGATATGCCAGCCAAACCCCAACTAAATTCCTGTAGAATTTTTCCAACATTTAACATTATTCAGGTGTTTACAAAAATGGAAACCTAGTGGATCCTATGTGGAGTTCTCTTAGTAGAAGCAGCCAGCAGTGAAAACATACAACCTGTAAGTACATATCCTATAAAATACAGCATGGGACACTGAAAGGTGATGTAACTAAACTCCTGGGAAATGGGCTGCAGGCTGGCAACATGGTAGAGAGTAAATCAGCTGTAATATGCAGCAGGCAGCAGGACAAGAGATGTACTATAAGAGGTGTCCATGAGGTTTAATAATGATACTTCCCATACAGTACTGGCATATCTAAACATGAAGGGAAGGAAACAATTGCTTATGGCATTAGAAAGGGTCAGTAATGCTATGGAACAGGAGGCTGGAAAATTTTATCTGCAAATGCTGATTCTAGCAGCAATACCAGATGAGAGAATGAGCTTTCAAGAGGCATAGGATTCCTGTTGTATGGGCTATTTACATAATAGTTTGACACTACAAAATCAAATATAGAATTCTGTACAGTATTTCCCTTTATTTTTCAATGATTAACTTCAAGAGCTCGGATGTTATAGCACCTGAGGTTTTCTCTGATGGTAAATCCATTTTATTTTGCTCATATTTTATTGTTATAGTTCTTGGTTCTGAATAACTTCTGAAAGTTTACCGCCATAAATGAAACCGTTCTTCATTAGTGTCTGGCAATCCACAGGGACATTTTCATGGAAACTTCTACATCTTGACCTGTAGTTTTTTGAATTTTAACAATCTTAATGTAAACAAAAAGCTCTGATATTACAGAAAGGGGGAATTATTTATATGTAAACCAAGTGCTCAGTAACTTCCCAGCTATGAAACATTTTCTGAATCTTTCCCCATATAGTTTTCTGTGGTTTGAATTAGCATTTGTTAAATATATTATGTCATACTATTTACCACAGACCACATAGACCTTTGTGTGTCTATGTCTGCTAGGAATTTCATAAATAAACTGCTGAAAGCTAGACATATATTTCGATCCCTTTTGCTGTGTTTTGCATCTTCTGAATGATATCTGCTTTGACTTGGATGAGACCAGGTTTATTAACGTTGCTTTATCAGTTGCTAAGGCCTGTGATGTGCTGAAGTGGAACTTGGACATTGCTTCTTCTTAGCATGTTTGGCTTGTAGACCAAAAGGCTATTATATCAGCTGAAGGGAAAAAAAAAAGTAAAAAACAAAAAAAGAGTGCAAAAGGTAGTTATTATTCAAGACAGCTGAGCAAATTGAAAACTCTTGGTTCATCTGAAAACCTCTACTGAACTTTCCCCAAACAGGAAAATTAATGAAATACTGCTTGAATATGTGGCTTTTTCTGCAATGTATTTTGACATTAATTTGATCTGAAATTTCATCTTGACTAATAGTCAGCATCCTTAATATTCATATTGCTTCTGTGGCCTGGATCTGTGCACTCTAAGATTTGCAGCTGAAAAAGCAGTGTTTTTTAGAAGTTGGTGGTTTTCCTTTTGCTTACAGAAAGTAAGTCTAAGAGAACTGGTCTATTACCAGATGCACAACTGATTCCGAGCCAGTGAGAAGTGTGGATGTTCAGCATTTCTCATTATTGAGCCATACAAATAAGGAGATGGCTCAGACTAGCTCACGCAGGCTTTTGAAAAGAAAAAAGAAAAATCCCCTCATTCCAAGCAGCTCTGTTTGATTCTTACTGCCTGCCCTTCAGGCATTTGACCATCCAATAACGTAGCCTTATCGTACAACACACTTATGCACATATCTAAATGAACCTTAATTCATACTTTGGTGCGATATTGTATATGCGTAGGCCTAAAGGATGTGGTTTTAAATCCTGTTGCTTATGTGAACTCTATGCAAGTAAGGCTCAGGATAGTGCTAACAAACGTCTGCACTTACTGCCCTGCCACACTGGGATCAATTGCTGTCACCGTGTCCTGTAAAATGCTGTCTTTAAATGCTGTAAACCCCTGTTCTGATATTGGTTGAAATCAATATAATGCCTTTTGCACCACTTTTGTCATATTCATTTTGTAAGCAGAAGAAAAAATTTGAATCTGAGTGGCCTTTTTTGTCCTACCTTCACTAAATAACCAGCCAAAAATAAATTTCTTTAGAAGTTATACTTACTTTTGTAATAAAAATTAGATGTGATCCTTACCTATCATAATTATTTTTTAATCATGCGTCATGCTATGGACCTTTTTGGTCATATATAGACTCTTTGGCTATATTTATATACATATATTTTTGTATTTCAGCTATACTGAAATAGAAATATTTAAGATGTTCTTATTTTTGTTATATAAGAGTATTTGACTATTTTCCATGTGTAAATTTGGGAGGTTCTTTTTGCAAATAAGCTTACTGTATTCTTACTTTATAAATTTCATCAGAAGGCATACCAAAGTACTTTGGGCTGCAGAGATCAGTCATCCATTTATGAAATACTCTCCTAGCATTTAGAAGCAGTATCCATTCCGCAAGAGCAACAAAGTGTGAAAACCTGTAGGAAGGAACATAAATGGTTTATCCAATTGAAATGTACAGCCACTGGTTTGTAAATAGGGCATATGTAGCTAACATGCTGCAATTTGGACGCTACTCTGTCATGAAACCAACTGACTTGCTGCATCTGAGACGTGTGTCACATAGTGTATACCTGCTTTTTATTCCATAGGGGGTGGATTGTCTTTGGTGATCTCTGAGAAATTAATTATTAGGTCCAAGGGCTTTATGGGATTAGATAAATTCTCAAGCTGAAGCAGTATCTCCCTCCACGTATCTAGTGTATCTCCCTCTGTCTTGGGCCCTCCAAGTTGCCTCTCAAATAATAAATATCCTATTTATTCTTAATTACAAATATGTCTTGTGTATTTACATTAACCTTTGTTTACTCTGACACTGGAAGAAGTAAATTAGTGGCACTGATAGTATAACCTTGATTAAAAAGTAGAGCCAACTGACATGCTATAATCTCACAGTACAAAGCTGACAAAGGTGTTTATAGAAACTTGCTGAGATTTCAAACCTTAACAGTAGAGAATTAAGGTTTTTTGTGTACTGTGGAATAATTTGTCTTGTAATTTAGCTTTAATTCACATTTTCACAATTAATTAAACATCAACCTAATCATTATACACATAAAGCATTTAAATTGATGTATGAAGAATGATGAGGAATGAATAATGCTTTGAAGATCCATTTCAAATTAGTTGTTTGATTAATGAATATTCCACAAGGGCATTTGTGTGATGACCTTTGTGATGACTTAAGGAAAGGCATGTCTGTTTAGATAATAAGAAGACAAAGTGAGTGAGAGTTATCTCTGCAACTAAGCAGTGTAGAATTACAAGGATTAATCTATATGAAGCATATTACTTTTTTGCATTGGTTGTAAGCGATAACATAGAACTGTAAGTTCAGTAAATAAGTTTGGTATTTGAAGATGCGGCTTAATGATAAAATGTGCTGGTTGTATATGTTGGTCATCTTTCTCCAGTTACGAAGGACCATAGTGGAGGGCTGTTCTGTCTTCCTAAACCCATTACAATCCTTCACAGCACCTGACCTTTTGATTTCTTGCATGCGACAGAAGTAAAATGCTTCACACTGTAGCTTATTCACTTCCCATTGCTTCTATAGTTACAAAGATGAAATACAAATGTTTTACCTGGTAACCTTACTTAACAGAATGGGTTTCTAGCTGGTTTACTTCAGCAGTGTACAAAATGTATGTATAAAAGTAATCTTATCTATCAGCAACGCAGTGTACTTTAGCATGTAGAAGAGTTTCTGTGGTGCAGGGTTCCTGCCCCTGGCTCAGCACCCTCTGAGCTGCTGACTGTTCAAGGCAATATATGGCGGTGAAGGGGCCAAGCAGATGCTAAGTCTGGTCGTGCCTACCTTCCTCAACAATAAAAATATTGGAAGAAAATATATCTGGCTATCAGTAGAACCATTTTTTTTTATGTTTATCCAAGCTCCCAATGAAATATTTCATAAAGTATGTTGGGGAGCAGCTAGCCAGGCCTTTGCTCCCTACGTTCGGCTTGTAGTCCTTTGGACACTGCTCCAGCAAGTTCTGGATCCTGAGGAATTCTTCAACAGGCCAGGGGTACATGGCAGGCACCCTGGCATGGCCACCACTTCCCAGGTGCCATTTTCAGTGCTGTTGTGGTCACTTGCTGCTAGTACAGCTGCCTTCAATGATCTTACACAAGGTGTAGTTCAGACAGAAAACCCAGTGGTCTCTGCTTTTCCTTACTCTCCCTTCCCCTAGGATGCCCTGACTGTGAAAAGAAGGTGCTGTTTCTAAGTAAGAATTCAGCTGGGTTGAGAAAAGTCCAGGCCAGCCCCCCTTGAGGATACCTCTGACAGCCCTCCCCCCCACAGCTGACGAAAATGTGGACATTATATCTGGTAATGATTTTTTCATAAAGCACTTTTTTTTATTGTAAACCACAGATTTGGTGAAGTATGGTTGGTTTTGGTTTGTTTTGGTTTTTTTTTTCCATGACTAGGCAAGATTTACCAATTAAATTTATTAAGTTTTTTTGAAGAAATTTTTCTCAGATCCAAGGTGAAGCTTGCAGTCCAACCCTGACCTTCTAAGAACACATTGACTGAGACCAAAGATACCCCAAATCCAACAGTCTGTCTCCAGCAATGGCTGGTAAAGGAGGAAGCAGTTACTAAAGAGGTAGCTCACACTCCCTGAGCTTCCAGTAGGTCAGGGGTTTTCTTCCGCAAAAGAGGTCCCTATGTGTTTAAAAAGATGCATAGCTTGCTTGGTTTGGTCAGAGATTAGGATGGGGTCTCCTACATCCTAGTCAATAATATTTGTATTCAGACTTTCCCTTTGGTTCAGGGAATATTGGATATTGGAAGAAAGCCAGAATCTGTCTCATTCATAGATTGATGTAGAACAGAGACGTGAATGCAGGTTTCAGACACCTTCTCTCACATTTTTTTTCCGTTCCCTTGAGTCCCTTTCTTCTGTGTTTTTGACATGGTTTTAAGCCTAACAGTGATGAGCTCAGCAGTGACCAGACGAGTTCAGCGGCATCATCAGCAGGCAACAACCCAACACTACACACCGTGCCTCGTGCCCTGAAAGACTGTTACAAGAGATGGAGCCTGACATCATGGGCTGGATGAATTCAACAGCTTTATAGGGATTGGTCCATGGACTAAGGAATGATATCTCTCTTCAGGTGTGGGTGTGGGTGTGGATGTATACATATATATATAAAAAAGACAAAAGTGATGGTATATTGAAAA
>NW_009911352.1:3214-4107 GCF_000696875.1 Nestor notabilis | reverse complement strand
TGTAGAAAAAGGGCATGTGCAGAGCAGATGTTGATGGAGAATGAATCCTCCAGTGCTGTAGGTGACCATCTAAACCAACACCAAAACCAGGGAAGAGAGGTCAACACCTCAGTGTGACTCACCCTGTGCAAAGACTGAGGAGTCTTGAGCAGGGAAGGTTTTGGGGCACATAGGTCTGTGCAGGACACAAATGGTCTTGTTTTAATGACTGGAGGCCCATCAAATGTCACTTAATGGCTACAGAAATGAAAGTCTGTCTACAAATATACAAGCATGTTTCCATCAGCTCAGTCACTTCAATATTTTTAAGAAAGGCCAATGTTTTCCCATTAGGACAGAAATTCCAGGAAGGGCCCTAATGGCAGGAAAAGAAATCTTGATCTTCCCCTGTATTTGTGTTACCGCCACTCTCTCTTCCTGATCAAGAAGTTTTCCCCACCTCTCCTGTTGAAACGGCCATGTCTAAGGACATCTTTCCATCAGACTAGCTGGGCATGTGCCCTTCCCATTGCTCTCAGGTTTCCTCCTCCACTTGCTCTCTGGTCATTCATTTCCTCTCAACTCTCTGGTTTCTGCTTGGAGCTGCAGGGAGTTAGAAACTTGCCCCTTCTTTCAGAAGTCTGATTTACCCTTTCGTCAACACCTTAATTGTGTTTATGTCTCTCTTTTCATAACTGATTGTAAACCTGTTCTATGCAAATCCCTTGTGAAAGGGGGATCACGTTAGATGCTGCTTGCACTTGACATAAAGCTGAGGAGTTATTGTATATTGTGTGACTTGTGTGTGTGGGCACTGCAGAGAAAGCTGCTGTGCGGCTGGCGCAGCCCAGTTCCCCAAGGAAATCAGGCGGGAGCTGGTGTAAAGGAGCTGCCCCATCCAGCTGCAGAGCTCA
>NW_009911352.1:2011-2582 GCF_000696875.1 Nestor notabilis | reverse complement strand
CTCCCTCCTTCTTGTGCCCCTCCTCACTAGCAGAACATGAGAGACTGAAAAGTCCTTGGTAAGGGCAGGTGCTACCGAGCAACAACTAAAGCATCGGTGCGTTACCAGCGTTATCCTCACAAAATCACAACTCTGGACCATCTCCTAGGAAAAAGATTTCCTCTATCCCAGCCAAAACCAGGACCAGATCCAAGTCAGGATGGGCTCAGCTTTGTTTTCCCACTGTCATCTCTTCATACCCTTACCCATGGGCCGGCTTACCCTTAAAGAAACAGAATGGTTGGGTTTGGAAAGACCCCTAAAAATCGTCCAATTCCAGCCTGTGCCAGTGCCTCACCAGCCTCACAGGGAAGAACTTCTTCCCTATATCTAACCTAAATCTCCCCTGTTTAAGCATGAATCCATTGCCCCTAGTTATATCCCTACAGTCCCTGTTGAGAAGCCCCTAAGTAAATATATATCATGCCCTTAAACAGAGATGAGAGAACGCAAGAGCCAATATTGCACGTAGATAATGCTGCGTCTGTGGCTAACGGGGATCTTCACTGTTTGCCGTGTGTCCCAGGGGGGG
>NW_009911352.1:1376-1825 GCF_000696875.1 Nestor notabilis | reverse complement strand
CGTCACTCGCCTCCATTTATGCTCGCAGCTCATTTGGTGTTGGTTTGGGGGGATGGGGTGGGTTGATTTGTTAGTGGTTTGTTGGTTTGGGTTTTTTTTTTGCTTGGGGATTTTTTTTCATTTCTCAGGGAGTTTTTGTTTGATTTTTTGTTTTATGGTGTGAGGTTTTTTTTTTTTATTTCTTTTGTTTTTGTTTTATTTTGTTTCTGTTTGTTTTGGTTTGATTTTTGGTATTGATTTGGGGATTTTGCGGGTTTTTTCCACTTTCCTTCCCGTCCCCCTCTGACACCCTCTCCCTGGCGGGGGGGTTTGACCGTGCAGAGGCGGCGGCCCCAGTGTGAGATCGGGGTTGTGCCATGCGGGTTTTGCTTACTGAGTTAGGAGGGATGGGACAGGACTGTGTGTGCACAGCGGGGCGTGTGCTTTGGGGGGTGAGGGTGTTTCCCGCA
>NW_009911352.1:0-1307 GCF_000696875.1 Nestor notabilis | reverse complement strand
GCCTCTGCAGGTGCCGCACCCCCCAACCACCCCCGCAGAGCGAGCACACACACACGCATGAACACATGCACGTGCAGACACACACACACGCACGTGCACACAGACAAGCACATGTACACACACATGCGCATATGTACACACACACACATGCATGCACAGACGCATGTACACACACGAATGCCCGTGCACACACAAGAAAAACATGCACACACGTACACGCATACACATGCACAAATGCACACACATGAACACATGCATGTGTACACATACACACATGTGCACGCACAGATATGTGCATGCACACATGCACGCACACATCAAGCACAATATTGAATAGTAATAATAATACTAACAACAAATTTTGTAATAACGGGTCCCTCCTCCCCAGTGATCTGTTGGTGTTTTCTGGTGGCTGTAGCTTTTGTCTGAGGGCTCTGGTGGTCCCCTAAACTGACACCCACCTCTCAAGCTTGGAGACACCTCTCCATCAAGTCCCAAATTCCCCCCATTTACTGCAAGGGGCCAACATGGGGCATCAAAGAGAGACTCAGGCTGCCCTGGGACAGATGTACCCCTATTTTTGGGACATGGAGGGGGCCCCCAAATCCCTGCATCCCCCTGGGGAGTTTTAGGGAGATTCCTGAACCCTAGAATGCCCCCTGAACCTCCAAATCCCCTCTGAACCCACACGTTCTCTTCTGCAACACATCCTCACCCTGGGGGAACATGGGGCCCAAGGAGAGACTCGGGGTGGATGTACGTCACCATTTTGTGGAACATGTGGGAGTCTCCCAAATTACTGTGCTCCCTATGGGGAATGTTGGAGACCCCCCATGAACCCCTAAATCTCCCATGAACCCCCAATTCCCCCCATTTAAGGCAGAGAGACCACCTGGGGCAACCAATGAGACTTGGGTGCCTTGTGACTGATGTACCCTCCATTTTCAGGAGACGGGGGTTCCCCCAAATCCCTGCATCTCCCAGAGAGTCTTGGGGACTCATCTCCCTCCTATGCCTCCACAAAGCCACAGGAGGAGGGATTCCTCTTGCCCCTCCTCAGGCATGCACAAAGCAGGTACCTGCATGGGAGCTCTTGGTCTCAGCTCCCATGGTAATCAAGAGCTTGAGGGAGTTCAGAGAGCTGTGTGCTCTAATGGAGCAATGCTGAGAGAGAGGAGAGCATCTGAGGACCTCACCTTGGAGCCTGGTGAGGAATTACTTTTGTGACAGAAGTTAAAGCAGATGTCTACATTTAGGACAACTGAAACCTCCACTATTCATTATGTCCACAGCAGCCTTCAGAGGTA
>NW_009911351.1:0-9064 GCF_000696875.1 Nestor notabilis | reverse complement strand
TCTCCTGTTTACTTATTGGACTAGCAGCAGAAACTCAAAAGACAGTAAGTTTTATTTATTGGCTTTTTCCTTTACAGAATGCATCTTGCCTTTTACATTTTGTTTAGAGGTTATTATTTTTTATTTCCCTCTCTTCTCTAACTATAATTTATCACTAGAAGACACAGTTTTTGTATTTACAGCTGCAATATTTTACAAGGATTAAATAAGCCTTCATTATAAGTACACAGGTACAGCACATTCTTCCTGAGCTACCTCAGAAATTCATTATGCATAAGAGACAAAAAATCGTAATTTTGAGTAAACAGAAAACTCTGAAGGCCAAAGGCACAAAAATATTCGTTACTAAGTAGAAAACATTCTTGCATATTGGATGAAAAAGAAATACTTTATTAAATGGTCATTTCTACCCTGTAATAAGGCTGGCGAAGTGACTTCTGGGACACAGATACGTCTCAAAATCTCCTGTACGAAGAAACTGTAATTTTTGCCTTCTGCACTCAGAAAGTCCAACATAAAGACTGTAAAGTTCTAGAATGATCACTCTCTTAAAATAGATAAGTGAAGTCATCATATGCATTACAAATATGGTCTAATACATTGATGATCTCCAGACTGATGAGGAAATTTTTTCTCTCCATTAGCATTTTTCAAATAAAAATATCAGGAGGCACTTTCAGTTGTCAAAACCAATGACAAAAGCTAATGAAAATGCAGTATATCTTCTAAATCAGCAATTTTTCCCTCACAAACATGCTATTAAAATGGTGCAAAGGGATAATTTAAGATCAGTAGCAACACAGCTGGTGTCCTGAAAGGTCTGTCAGTGCCTTCCTTAGAACTAACAGACACAGGTAACTTTAGTGATGACATTTATTATCACTTTACCATCTCTGCACATCCTCCTGCATTGTTGTTTGACTTGACTACACTCTCAGGAAGTTCTGCTATCACTGTATGCTCTTTCCCCAAGCAAGTATTTAGCAGAATTGTGAGGGTGCACATTTACATGGAAAAAAAAAAAAAAAAATAATTTAAAGCAGTAAGGAATCTATAAGAGATGGTTGCAATGGCCAGGAATGTACATTCTAAAGCATGCAAGCCCATCCCTATCGAATGCAACCATCCCCATGCAGCTAAGTGCTTCCTTTGCCCTCTGCACTCCACAATGCTCTCAGGCTGACTCAGGTTTTAGGGGGTTGTATTAACAGATGACGTTAACAAATTTCTAAAAGACAGCATTATCAGTCAACTAATTATGACCCACTTGCAGCTCAATGCATGAATGCGATTGCTGAGGTCTGTCCACGAGGCTGCAAGGTGCAACTGCTTTTATGAGAGCATCTGTCCTGCACAGAGGATGGCTCTTGCTGTCCGCACTGCTGGGTACACCAGATTTCAGCACACCTGTTAAGCCAGGAGGTGGGAACTTCAGATCTAAGACACCTTGTGATGCTCTGTGACACTCACCATCTGCTTTACTGTCTCAGCATTATGCATTGACATTTCCTCACGGAGACACTTGCACAACATGCTCCAGATCTGGCAGCACCCGCATTTCTCCAAATATTAGGAACCCATTTTTTTTCTTCGGAAAATGCTGTTTCCCCAGCATACAGAAGAACACCTCCTCACCACTCAAAAAAGAATGTCAATCAGTAACAAAAGACCCCCATATAAACACTTTAAACAGATGTGGAAGAATTTCCTACCCTGGTGATTACCCATTTTTGCCCACACGGCAAATGCAATAGCTTACGCTTTTTTCCACAGCACTTTCTTCAGAGGAAATGTACTACAGGAGAGCCAGCTCATCCTATAACCAAACTTCCCACAGATCACTTTGCAGTTACATGTTCATATGCCCTTGTCCTCAGACGCCTGACTGGGAAACACCTGGCTTGGATGGCCTAATTCTCACAGTGCCAAAACAATAATGATAAATACTTACAACTCCACTGAGCAGAAAGAAGAATGGTTTGCATGACTTGCTCCAGGCTCACAGTCTGACTCAGTCACAGGGCCAGGTCCATGGCCAGTTTGCCAGCCTGTGCATTGTCAGCATTGTTGCCTGATGCCACACTGCAGAAGAATGGTGAAACGCAGCTTTCCATGCTGTTGCAATTCACCTAATCTTTCCAGATTTATTACGTACAACAGATCAGTACATAAGCTTTATGGAGAATAAGCAATCAGTTCCCATCTCTAATGTTTCACTGAAAGTATGGTCAGTTTTCTGGTTCGAGCCTGCAACAGACTGCTTAAGTTTCATATCCCATATTTTTAGTGCCTTTTAGGGCTAAAAGCTATGAAAAAGCAAAGCATACAGAAAATCATACCCTCTCGTTCCTCATGGAACAAAGAAAATCTTCAACATCAGCAGACAGAAGAGCTTTTTGTTGATGTCCATGTAAGTCATCAGAATGACTTACAAGGTTTTGACCCAGCATATCCACATAGCTGTTCAACCCTGACATGGCACGATTTTTAGTTTTGCATACATGAGAAGGGATTAGCTTCATATTTCTATTTTGATATCGATTGAATAGCACTTGAACCAGTAATCTGGATCTATATGCTGACAACAATCTATCTACAGAAAGAATTTATACTGATAAAGTATAATTTGTTGCCTGCTTTTCTTCCAATATTATTCGTAATGCTTCTCACAAGTTTCGATTAATTGCCATGAGCATACATACAGAACAATTTATTTGCACATTTACTGATCAGCTTTAGTTCCAACACACACAAGAATCACATTCCTTGTGTCTTGCTCAGCCATTATTCCACTTTATCCCTTGATGCTGGTATGTAAAAATGAAGATGCATTTCCTTCTGTGCATACGTGCTACAACACTAATGTCACTTTAGTCTAACACACTAGCAGCTTTTAAATTTCCTGGCATGATAACATCTTAACATTTGCGTCAAGATGGGGTTTACTGTGAAGTCAAATAAAGCTTACCTTAACATCTGAACAGCTAAAACTAGTCTAGACTAAATGGGAGAATTCAAATCATCTGCCTTAAGATTCCTGCAGACATTGCCACTTTATCACATTATAATTATAGTTTACAACTACAAAGGAAAGTTGTGAATGATGTGCAACATGAGAAAGGACTCAGTACTACGTGGTGGCAGAGCTCACGCAGATGGCTACTGTAAATGTCTATCAGCAATGCAGTGAAAATGCATGTGAAGACACAGTGTGAGGTGTCCCTGCTCATGGCAGGGGGGTTAGAACTCAATGATCTTAAGGTCCTTTCCAACCCTAACTATTATACGATTCTATGATTCTAAGAATCAGTGCTTTTCTCCCCCCATCTATCCTCCTCTAGCAGACATTGATCTTCTTTAGAAAGCTGCAGAACCCCAGGATCATTTACTGTGACTTTTGAGAACCAGCAGAAATCAGCCTGATCTTGAGAGCTCAACGCTCTGGCCAAACCCTGCCGCTCTGTAACACTCTGGCACCACCCAACTGGGCCCATCTTTTCAATGTGAATATGTTCTCTGACTTGCTCAAAGAACAGTGGTTCTACTTCATCCCTCAAAACCTCCATTGTGAAAGATAAAAAGGGTGTTGCTTGAGTACTACAGTATTGCAGCACCCTGAGATTGCCATCTGCCTCTTCAGGTTGTCTTCTTTATAGAGATGTACCATTTTAACAAAAACAAAACAATTAAAAAAAAAAATCAGAAAGAAAATATTCACTGCGCTCTGCATTATTTGAGTCTGCATTCCCACTGCAGAAAGTTTCGCAACCACTATTTTAGACTATAGAATCATAGAATAGTTAGGGTTGGAAAGGACCTTAAGATCATCTAGTTCCAACCCCCCTGCCATGAACAGGAACACCACACACTACACTATGCCGCCCAACGCTCTGTCCAACCCCGCCAGGGTTGGATCATTCACAACTTCCTTGGGCAACCTATTCCAGTGCCTCACCACCCTCACTGTAAAGAACTTCTTCTTTATATCTAATCTAAACTTCCCCTGTTTAAGTTTAAACCTATTATCCCTTGTCCTACCACTAGAGTCCCTAACAAAGAGTCCCTCCCCAACATCCTTATAGGCCCCCTTCAGATACTGGAAGGCTGCTATAAGGTCTCCACGCAGTCTTGTTTCCTCCAGGCTGAACAGCCCCAACTTTCTCAGCCTGTCTTCATAAGGGAGGTGCTCCAACTCCCTTATCATCCTTGTGGCCCTCCTCTGGACTTGCTCCAACAGCTCCATGTTCTTTTTATGTCGAGGACACCAGAACTGGACACAGTACTCCAAGTGAGGTCTCACAAGAGCAGAGGAGAGGGGCAGGATCACCTCCTTTGACCCGCTGGTCACACTTCTTTTGATGCAGCCCAGGATACAGTTGGCTTTCTGGGCTGCAAGCGCACACTGAAGCTAGCTCATGTGAAGCTTCTTATCAATCACCACCCCCAAGTCCTTCTACGCAGGGTTGCTCTGAATCTTTTCTCCGTCCAGCCTGTAGCTGTGCCTGGGATTGCCCCGACCCAGGTGTAAGACCTTGCACTTGGCTTAGTTAAACTTCATAAGGTTGGCATCGGCCCACCTCACAGGCGTGTCCAGGTCCCTCTGGATGGCATCCCTTCCCTCCAGCGTATCAACCAAGCCACACAGCTTGGTGTTGTCCGCAAACTTGCTGAGGGCACACTCAATCCCACTGTCCGTGTCACCAACAAAGATGTTGAACAACACAGGACTCAACACCGATCCCTGAGGGACACCACTTGTTACTGGTCTCCAGCTGGACATTGAGCTGTTTACCGCAACTCTTTGTGTGCAGCCATCCAGTCAGTTCTTTATCCACTGAGTGGTCCATCTATCAAATTGATATCTCTCCAATTTAGAGACAAGGATGTTGTGTGGGACAGTGTCAAATGCTATGTACCTGGGATTCTCTGATGACCAAGAAGGAACAGTATAATGAAGAAACTCTTGCTTAGGCACTTCAAGTAAGAATCTGGATGGACATCTTTTTTAAGAGACTGACAAATAACTTTACTGCTTTATAGGAGATGATGAGAAGCTCTACAATTATGTGTATTTTGATCTTTACTGATACCTGACAGCTGCAGGAAATTACGGCTGTGTTGTACCTGCTGTAAGCTTATCCCTTTTCTATCCTGTTATTAACTTGGTTTTCTTTTTGAACTTGCAGCACCTCCTACTCCAGCTACTAAAATGGAAGAAAATGCCAACACCAGCTTCGAAGAAGATTTTGAAGGACAGGCAACACACACAGGCAAGGAAACTAACTGCTTCTCTCCCTTAAAAATAAGCTAAATTGTCCCTGTTCACTGTGGAAGCCCAGAATTCAAGTAGATGCAACTGGTTTGCCAATTTATTTATTTTTATAAGATCTAAACTGTCCTGTATTCTTAGTTTTACTGGAAGTCCTTACAAAGGTTATACACTGTCTATAGAGAAATGCAAATATACTTCTACAAAACACTAGCTTTGACCAACATGTCAGTTTCAACAGGTTTCAACATCCCCATCCCCGTTAACTACTCACACAGTTCACCAAAACCTTTTTACACAATCCTGTAAAGACCACTGTAAAGATCCTGTAAAGATCCTTTACCAGACCACTGAAGTGATCCAGGATTCCTTTCTTTTGGAGGCTAACATAACACATTGGTCCCAAAACTTTGGTTTTCAACACTCCTGGAGAGCTCTCTGGAAGGAAGAGGGGCAGACAGATAAACAGTTGCACAGAACAACAAGCCAGTAAAGAGCAAAGATTTCTTAAGACAGCTTCTTGTTACAGCTGGTTTCCCATCTAACTTCCTATCTCTCAGGGCCCAAAGGCATGATTAATGACTGTAAGTCTTGTTACAGCCAGTTTCTCATCTAACTTCCTATCTCTCAGGGCCCAAAGGCGTGATTAATGACTGGAGGAAGTTCAAATTAGAAAGTGAAGATCGAGACTCCTTATCCTTAAGCAAGAAAGAAATTCTTAGACAAATGTCTTCACCACACAGATCTTTCAGTAAAGATGACAAAGACACCAGAGAGAGGTTCTGCCGTAAGGTAAGACAAGAAAAGCAAAACAAATTAATTTTGATTCTATATAAGACATACTGGTAAAAAATCCTGAATTTGCCAGACTCAGTTCCTTTGCAACTTAGCAGAGCTCACACAGTACAGATAGAACAAATGTGTGTGCAGCGCAACCATCTACGTAGTCCTCTCTCAAGCAAAGTCTAACTTCTGTAAAAGTATATTTCACAACAACATACCACACAACAGAGTTTGACCTTTCCTCCTCCCTTCCTTGCCTTGATTCTCTATCCTTGGTTAAGGCAATGGAAAATTTTTTAACATGTTCAAAAACCTATTAGTCAGGATAGAGCTCTGAGCCTGGAAGTTACTCATTACTATTTACCAGTTCTGAAAGGAAGGGAACCCAAATCCCCCCAAAACCACAGGAATTATCTTCGACCCCACTACAGTCACTGGCAAAATTCCCACCACCTCTGGAAGGTCCATAAGTTTTTGCTAAATATGCAACAGGCTTCAAGACCATCAAGTTGACATGCAAACGTTGAGACAGCATCTTCACCCATCTTTTGAAGAGACCTTCCAGAGTCACTGTGGGAAGTGATTGTTCTTTGGCTAAATTTTCAATGCAATGTTCTTTAGACAACAACTTAGTCTCTTCCTGTTTCAGCACCAACAGATTACTATTCATTAATGTAACATTCTCAAAATATTCACAGATGAGCATGCAGGAGTATGAATTAATTCATGATGAGCAAGAAGATGAAAACTGCCTACAAAAATACCGCAAACGCTGCATGCAGGATATGCACCAGCGGCTGAGTTTTGGGCCAAAATACGGTTATCTGTGTGAGCTGCAGAATGGGGAACAGTTCCTGGAAGCCATTGAGAAAGAACGTAAAACCACGACAGTCATCGTCCACATTTATGAAGACGGAATCAAGGGCTGCGATGCCCTCAACAACAGCTTGATCTGCCTGGCGGCTGAGTACGCCACCGTGAAGTTCTGCAAGATCAAGGCCTCCAACACAGGGGCTGGAGACCGCTTTTCAAATGAAGTGCTTCCCACTCTGCTTGTCTATAAGGGTGGGGAGCTTCTAAGCAATTTCATTAGCATTTCTGAACAATTCAATGAGGAGTTTTTTGCTGTGGATGTAGAGTCCTTCCTAAATGAGTATGGGCTGCTACCTGAAAGGGAGCTTCCAGCACTGGGAAATGGCAACACGGATGAGCAAGAAGTTGAGTAATTAGAGAACCATAGTCCTGTCTCCCTCTCCTTTTCAGTATGTTGTAAATGAGCCTCAGTAACACCCATCTCATTTAGAGAAGGCTCTCTTCACTAACTTACTTTTAAGATACACATATATATAAAAAAAGCTTAACTGTTAGGATGTGAATTTTACTTAAAACACATACAACTGGTTGTCCTGTACATAATTATTTCTACTCCAGCCACAAGTAACAGGAAGAATAGGAGACAATAGTGGTAACCTTTAAAAAATTAAGAGGAAATAAAAATAAATTTAAAAAAATAGTAAGGGCCCATGCTTGTCTCTACAAAGCACAAGAATTTCCTTTCAACAGGAATAGGACTAACCCATCCCTCTGCATATACCCTCTGTGCTCTGTAGTTACTGCAAATCCTGCCTTGTCAGATTCACTTTTAACAACTTTGATAGGAACAAGATCTTATCCAGCAGTTTTAAGGACAAAGAAATAGCTGAAAGTTCCTGCACTCCTAAATGGCTTAAGTATCTAGGACATAATTTTACTCTTCTGCATATCCATGAAAATACAGAAGTTAGCTCAGCACTTCTGGAAGTTTGTCATCCAAACAGTTAACACAGACATGTTATCAGCTAATTTCAGTTCATTGTTGCTCCGTATTTTGAACAGTAACGTTTAAGATGTCTCTGAGTTACTGAAAAAGTATATTGTGCTTATGTAATAACTCTGAATAAAGCTTAAAAGCTTTCAAAACCTGCTCTTGGAAGTGTGAAATATATAGTAGTACATAACCTTAACCTTAAATGTGAAATGTTAGTAAGCACTCATTAGACATCTACTAAACTCAACGTTTTCGGTTTTGCTAAAGGGAAGCTGCTGACAACTACAATGTAACAATCTGAGAGGAAGAGACAGAGTAAAATCACTATAAACCTTCCTCTCTCTCTCTGTACATCCAAAAAATCCGCCTCCTTCAGTTCCTGATACAAGACAACAAAACATTAGGAACATTTCAATAACTTCTTTTGCACACTAGCAAAACTGAAGGCTGAATTTTACTCTGAGGATAGAAGTATCCGTACCTTAGTCTGAGAACAGAAATATCTGTACCTTAACCAAACACAATTCTGCTGATAACATTTGAGATTATCAAAATGTTAAATGTAGTACTCACATGACTCACCAGGTTTTCTTTCATTTGATAGTTTCACATTTTGTTCACTTTAGAGTGGAAGCTTTTGGTTTTGCTTCAGGATCGCATCATGTAAATGTCACCCTGTGAAATGCTGCACATGGATCTGTAAGACTTCAGAATTGAGCAACCAGGCCCAAGAAACCACTGCTACAGTGACAAGGCCCACACATTCAAAGCAGGTTCTCACCTCTTCTTTAAACACATTTTTTTTCTCTCTTTTTCATTCACACAGAAATTTCAAAGGGGTAGCTGAAGGTTACACTACCTCCCCACAGGCCTGCACAACAAACTAATTCTACTCAAAAAGATTTGGCAAACATAACCCTGCAAAATATCACTGAAAGAGTCATGAGACGCCCTTTCAAACAAAATTATTCGAACACAACTTATGCTTTGTTTTAGATAATGGAAAAAAAAAAAGGAAAAGAAAAAAAATCTGTCCAATTTTAGGAACTATCAAAATGCTGCTGAGTTTCTACTTTCAACTTCTAAAAAAACTTCTAAAGTAGTCAAATGTGAAGACCGGAAACATTGGAGCCGCTGGGCTGCTTTGGGTACACAAGCAGCATACGCAATACCAGACTGCGAAGAAGTAGGACAGCGCTGTAAAC
>NW_009911350.1:0-2202 GCF_000696875.1 Nestor notabilis | reverse complement strand
CTGCTGTAGCTGAACCCAGGACACTCTGTCAGAATCAATTTCTCCTGGTAGACTGGTATGCATGCTAGCAGGGATACCACTGAGTGTTTGGTCTGTTATTTTAAGCTTTTTGGTCATAATTTCGATGATTTTTGGAGTCCTGTAGATAAGAAAGCCTTATACCACAGTTTGAAGAAGCAGCTTTCCTACGTTGAAGCTTGGTGCAATCTGTATACAACTGCTTGTTTCAATTGTGTGTGTATGTATGTTTATGACTCCCATCAATGAATTTCACATCGTGGATGCAGTGGAATGCCAAACAGAAAAATGAGACCAGCATAGTATAGCTGTAAATGTTCGACAATGCGAATGAGATGGATGCCTACCACACATCCTGTATACCCTTGTGAGAAAAGCTTACAGATATAAACACAAGGGCAGCTGGCATTTGCACGCTGCAAGTGGACTGTGCTTATATGATGGGGATGTCAGCAGCTGGAGGCCAGTATCCCTGAAATGGTCAATGAATACATGAAGGTAGGAGACATATGAGCCTTAGCCCCATAGCTCCTGTTAGGCACAGTCCTGTTATAACCCAGAGCTCCTTCTCAGTCCATCACTGCTATGGCCATAAATTGATTCTATTATTCTATGATTTCAGTTTTTTTCATTCTGTACCACACATCTTGTGTTAGTCCTCTCCAACGAGAGCGATGTTGCAATGATGTTAGCATGAGAAAATGTAGTTCAATCTTGGTTTCTGGCAGCATTATGACCTGCCAAAGGTGGCTAGCTTTGTGATCGTAAAAATTGGGCCAATACTGAAAGTCATTCTGGAAGAATCTAAAATCTTTGTGCTGTGCTGCAGGTTAAATTCTAACTTTCCTGTAGCTGATAACCATCCCTTAGGAGCAGTAAGAGGTTTCCACCCAGAGCATTGTTACGTGCATTGTTCAGGGCTGAGAAAGTCACTCAGCCTTTTTTTGATGCATCACAGCTGCTACTTTTTTTTTTTTCTCTAAGCCCAATTGCAGGAATGTAACGAAAATAGGCTGCCCCTTTTTGCCACACCTAATGAAATAGGCACATTTCTTATGCTTTACGGTATAGGTTGATGAAATATAGCCTAAAAACAAGCTCTCTTGATGCATCTCCATTGATGGAAGCTTTGATTCTATAGGCCTCTGTCCTGGGTTCAGCTACAGCAGTCATTTTTTCTCCTTCTTAGTAGCTGGTGCAGTGCTGTGTTTTTGACTTTCAGTCTGGGAACAGTGCTGATAACACCGATGTTTTTAGTTGTTGCTAAGTAATGTTTACTCTGACCAAGGACTTTCTCAGTCTCATGCTTTGCCAGAGAGGAGGGGAAGCCAGGAGGAAGCAGAGACAGGACACCTGACCCAAACTGGCCAAAGGGGTATTCCATACCACAGCACGTCATGCCCAGTATATAAACTGGGGGGAGTTACCCGGAAGGCCCAGATCGCTGCTCGGGTTGGGCTGGGTATCGGTCGGCGGGTGGTGAGCGGTTGTGTCCTTTTCCCTTGTTATTCCTCTTATCATTATTATTGGTAGCAGTAGTGGTTTGTATTATACCTTAGTTACTGGAGTGCTGTTATCTCAACCCGTGGGAGTTACATTCCTCCGATTCTCCTCCCCATCCCTCCGGGAGCAGGGGGAGGAAGGAAAAGGGGGGGAGTGAGCGAGCGGCTGCTTGGTTCCAAGTTGCCGGCTGGGCTTAAACCACGACAGCCTCCTATAGGCATAAAAAAAAATCGGTTATTCTTTTAAAAATAATGAACTTGGATTCCCAATACTGCTTCTGACTTAGGCAATATTAGCTAAACTGAGACAGAAATGAAGCGCTTTGTGGCCTTCTTTACCAAATGCCTATTCAAGTCCTCCAAGCCCAGAGTCTTAACTTTACCATCCCCTCTGCAATACTCCTTTATATCCTAAATCCTGAAGTTCTATAACCATGATAATATTTCAAAACATTTCTAAGTGTATGATAAGTACTGGACTATCTGATAGTTCTCAGACTCTCACAGATATAAACTTGCAAAAGTTGCAGGTACTACATTTTTAAGTGTTTTGCACTGAACAGAATCTTCAGAGGAGATGAATAACACACATGCAACGGAAAGTTGTCAGTAAGGACTGTCTAGCAGCTACAAAAACAGATTAATCCATCCTACACTGTCGTGGTTCAAGCCCAGCCGGCAA
>NW_009911349.1:185895-193374 GCF_000696875.1 Nestor notabilis | reverse complement strand
AGGGCGGAAGCCGGGGCTGCGCTCGCCCCCCCGCCAGGGCAACGTGAGGGCGACAGGACCCCGCTGCAGCCCTCGGCCGATCCCGCTGAGACCTCAAACGTCCCAGCGGAGAGCAACTCGCAGGCCGGGGTCTGCCGTTCCCTGCCCGCTCCCGCTGAGCACGGCTGTCTCATTCTGCACCGGAAAGAGAAGAGGCAAATCAGTGTGTCTGACTTTAGGTTCCATATGGCTTTGTACTGGAAAACAAATTAACCTGAGAGGGTTTTCTGAATTTAAGCCAAAAACAAAACACAAGGGGAAAGTGTCTGAGTATTGAAAATGTGCCCAAGTCCCAAACCAGCAAACCCTTTTCTGAATGTCTCACTAAACCCATTCATCACCATTAAACGAATATAGAGAAAAGGGTCTTTTTTTCCCCTGTGTTAACAGAAAATACTATCTAAAACCTATTTTCAGTAAAATATTGATTGTGCACTCTCCTCTAAACAATATTTCTGCACATAGAATTATTCCAGAAGAAAACTAAGCATCCATGCAAGCTGTGGATCCTATTGGCAGTTTAGATAAAACTCTCTTTTGGGTGAATGAAGATTAGAGCTTCGTTTGCCTCAGACACACATCTCCACCGCTCTCATCAACATTAGTCACTTCATTTCTGGCTGAGACTGTTTCATACTCTACTATTGCAGAATAATCTGCCCAACACCTAAATAAACCCAGCTCCCAGTGCGCTGGTTCATCTGTTCAGGTTGGTTCTGGAGGGAGGAAGAAGTTGCCTTTAGAACAGAGCAGACACCTGGGGATCTGACAGCCTCTTATGACACCATAAGTATTTGTTACGCTTATTTTCAGGCAAGAATTTTTCCATCAAAGACAGAGAATTTGAAGTCTCTGTTCAAAATCAGGACTCCCACAGGATCCCAGTTTTCTGTGATACATATTTAAAGTACACTCACAGCAGGCCAGAAGAAACACTGAAAAGAAATGCTGCTGCTTCTACTGAGAGGGGGAATTTCTAAACACTGGAGGAAAAGTTTACCTAAAGGACTGGATTTCTCTTCCTCCTGTAGAGTTCAACACTGACATTTGGCACCTTTCATGCCTTTGTGCAGAACAAAGCAAAGAATCGTGCAGAGCAGATTAAGAATCAAGAAGGGCTGTGAAACCTGAGTAGGGAAATATTCCTATCACACAAACCACTCTCTTGTCATACACACATACAGGATAAACACTCGAGATACAACCGTCTGGTCTTCCTGCACTGAGCATTGTCCAGACTGCAGAATCTACCTGTCCTTCCCCAGCTTCTCATGCTTGTCCTGCTTTTCACCACCCTGGACTTTTCTCCTGTGCTCCATCCTTTGACTCAAACGAGGAATGCTGCTACATGACTTCTTTAAAGACTCCTTTGCAGAGCTCAGAGCTGCTGTGCAGCTCCAGCAGCACAGCAGGAACTGAATTGCCAGCAGAGGGGGAGAGTTAGAGAGACACTGTGATTTGGTCTAACATCCATTGAACTCACTAGAAGGATTCTCACTGACCATGTCAATAAAAAGAAGGAAAAACCTCCCACTAAAGATGTTTGTGTGATGTTTTTTCCGGTTCACATTTTCTAGGTCCTATCCAGAACACCAGTTTTCCTTGCTCCTTGAAGAGTGTTCATCACTGTTTCTGTGCAGTAAGAAAAAGCTTTGGAAAATGCCAGGCCCCATATGGCCTCACAAATAATGATTAAGATGAAAAAAACATCCTCCTTGACCAGAATGAAAAGGCTCTGAGCAGCTTTAAGCAGAGAATGCCGTATGCCAACCCCTCATGCCCCTAATAAACCTTCAGTCGATCGTGCGCTCTAAGTCCTTAAGCACATTGTAGAAATGGGGCAAATCCTCTTTTGGACTTTACTGGTTTAAAAAAAAAAAAAAAAAGGATGAAAAGCAACATAATTCCATTTATTTTAACATCATTAGATTCTGAAAAAGAAACCCTGAATATATCATGGGATAGTGTTACTGTTATTTCTATGCTTACTGCTGCATTTTAACACTTGACACCGCACATTGCTGCAGCCAGTGAGGCTTTTGCTATGGAGTTACACAGGAGATGAGAAGCACATTCAGAGCTGGAGTGAGGCACAAAAAGCAGTCACTGCTTTGCACTTTTTAGCCCCAAAAAGTCTAATCTATTTTTTTGTCAGAACAATGTCACTGAGCCTGGATGGGGCAGTGGTGCTGGAAAATTTATGCTTTTCTCCTTTGTATTTGTATGCCTCTGAAGCATGATAAGGTGGTACCCCACCTATCCTATCCTATCCTATCCTATCCTATCCTATCCTACCCTTCAGTATCAACAGAATGTTTTGGAAGTGTCTTCTAGCATTGCACTAAAAATAAAGCAAATCAACCAACCAACCAAAAAACCCCAAACTAACTGCCTATCAACCAATGACCTTAACCTCTACAGGACTCAAGTCCTCTCAGACTGGGATTCTTGCTGCTGGCTCTGTCACAGCAGCAGAGCCAAAAGTGAACTCAGGCACAAGGAACTTGCCTGCTTTTAATACAGGTGATACAGGATTTTGGCACTTCTCATTTCCCACCTTCTCCTCTGGAACATCCCTCGGGTAAGTTTGTTGTCCACTTTTTCACTAACAATTTCAGCTGAGCAGCTCTATGGGCCTAAGCAATTAGCCAGCAGAAAGCAATAAAGAGCTCCCCTGTTTCCTGTTTGATGTGTTTGCTTTTACCAACAGCCATAGAGTCCTTTAGTCCTACAAGAATTCCAGTTCTCGCTGGTCCATTGGCTCCTTGGCTCTTTGTCAAGCCCTTCATCTTCAAAGCGCTCCATCCCCTTTTGATGCCAGCGTCTGTATTTGCATTTCGTAGCACCCAGAACAAGCCAGGCAAATATGTTTAAAGTCCAACATATGCTTTGTAGAATTGCCAGATTGGGAAAAAAATGCTCAGGAAACAGAGAAATCCAGGGACCCTTAACAAACATCAAACTCCAGACAAAAGAGAAGGCAAATTCATCCTCTGCTGACCTTGGTCACCTTTTAGCAGACACGGTGTTCTTTATCAACTTGCCAATTCTCCTGTTCTTTTAGAGAACAGGTTTGTTTTTCTTGTCTTTTCTTTGCTCATTTATCTCTTCGTCTTCCAGCAAATTGCTAAAATCTGAATTTGGCCATTGTAGAAAACAGGTTCACAAGTGACTTCCCACTTACTTCATAGCCAAGGTGTCAGTCTCCTGAAATTCATGCCACTCCTCATTTACCTTTTCCATCTTATGATTCAGATTTCCATAGTCACTTGGGCCTGCATTCTGACATCCTTCCAATACATACCACCAATACTCCCATTCATCCCAGTATTTTCCAGTGGGAGTGAAGTGACAAATCGAGCTGTTTGTGATAGATGGTTTGGAAATACCCAGTAGCCACATTATCGTCGTCCGTCACTCATGGTGCCAATGATCTTTAGGGCTAAATAAACAGCTGGATTGGATCAAAACACGGAATAGCAGAGTCTTTTTTCCTAATCTAATCGGCTTACAAGTATCAGAGATGTGTGAACTGCTCCCAAACAGCTATTTATAGTGCCTTTTCAGGAACTATGAAGATGGTGTGTTTTCACAGCGCTTAGTGATCATGCCACTTTCCTATTTCATAACGTGCTTGCAAGCCTTTGCTCACAGATTCCTAAGTACTTACAGGGCAAATACTCTGACTGCCAATACTCTAGGATAATGTAAAGGAACTGGTTTACTCTGAGGGCAGCACATACCATATTGCAAATGCTCCTGTAATATAAATCAAAACAGTGCAGCTACAGTGCCTTTAAAAATCTCCTTGCCAATGACACTCAATATTGGACATGCTCATCCTCAGAGGGCAGCACAGCCACAGAAGTACAGGGAGGAGATGGCACTGGGGTCTTCCCAAAGAACATACTGGAACTGAGACATTGTCAGCTTAGACGGACATCACACCTGACTTACAGGATCTACTCATGGAGTAAAATGGTATTCCAAGCAGCTGGAAACAGGAATAATTTGGTTCTTTTTTTACTTTGTTTGTAAACCCCATTTCTATTAAAATATTATTGTTTCTTAAACCATGTAATATACATAAAATTTATATATATTTATATAACATACACCATAACGAACAGCTACTTTTTGAATGTCTGTAAGTACCTGTTTTATCTTCCACTCTAGCTCTTCACTCAAATTGCCTTTAATGCGTTGCTTTAGCTAAAGTTTAAGTATATTGTTGTCCATGTAAATTTACGCCACAGCAAATACAAAAAAAGATTTGGGTAAGTGAATCCTTCTCCCTGCAAGACAACTTTGAGCCATCACAAAGCACGCACGGATATTTAACATTACGTTAAAACAAGTATTCACACCATATTGGCATAGTAACCGGCACAACGGTCAGACAAGTGTCCTCCTTATTTTGTACTGTGCTGATGGGCGCCTGACTCACCACGAAGCTTTCTTCTAGAATTCACAGCTTACCCAAGAGCAGAGAGAACAATCAGGGGTGAAGGCTGAATGCAAAACAAATGGCACAGCTGGTTTGTGTGAGCCTCGTGAAAGGACTGATGTAAATTCAGATCTTCATAGTGCAGTCACACCTCTCCACAGGGAGAAGAGGCAGACCTTTTCAGACTTGAGCAGGACAGAAAGCAATCAGGAGGAAAACAATAGTTGCAAAGTTAAGGCGATTGGTGTGAAGGAAAAGGCAATGGAAAGCGAGGTGTATGCGTGTGTACCGGTATGTGAATGAAGACATTCACCGTGCACACTCTTAACACTGAGTACAGAGATACTTTTTCAGTTTGTGTCAAATTAGGATGAAATCAGCTGGATGTATCTAGTGATTTAGTTTTAAGAAGCCATAATTAAACAATGCTTTCTATTGACAGGTTGTTCTGCCCTGACAGAAATGCAGAGCACAGAAGCATGCAACTGCTTTCCCATGTATAGGTATGGAAACAATACAAAAGGTACTTTACCTTTACTCATGCCTCCATGAGGAAGTTATTTCAAGGGTCCTTTGTTTCTTGTGTGCCAGCAGCTGTGCAACCGTAAAGAAAAACACGAGTTGGGTTAATAATAAAGAAAGGTACAAGCTGTAGACTCCAAAGACTCAAGTTAAACATTTACTTCAGTTTGTTCTTTTGAGCAAACTCAGAGGGTCTGCTTTGCTCACTGCTGGCATCTTGAGGAGCAGGAGACAGCCAATGTGCTGCTCGCCCAGGCTCGTCCCTGTCTGCAGCTCAGACACCCGCAGCAGAAAGCTGAACTCACCTGTGCACATGTAGGCTGGGATCTGAAAAACAAGCAGCAGGAAATTCTCCCATGTAAGAAAAGCCCTTCACAATGGTAGTCCAGATATTTACACATGGGATTAGAATTGGAATTACCCACTGATACACAGTTTTAGAATAAACAGGTTCAAGTTGATACATACATTATATATTATTTACTCAGATTTTTTTTTTCCCCCTACAGAAGGTCTTTTGTTTCTGCATTAGCATGAGGCTAAGGTAAAGACTTCAAGCCTACACAGAAGTGCAACCTCCTTCTCTCTCGAGCCTCAGGGCAGGCAGCAATACGTGTCAGTTCCTGCTGGGCAGATACCTGGGAAAAGGTGAGGGTGGAGTGCAGCCTCTGTCCCTGCTCAGAAGCTCAGCACCTTCCAGAAAGTGTACTAGCTACTGCCTGTCACTTTTCTCAACACTGTGCTCAGGCTGCTCATTTAAGCACTTTAAGATTAATCAAGCACGTAAAGATGAATTTGGTCCATCTGAATTTCTAGGTATGCTTCTGTACCATGGAAGGTCAGGAGCAGACCAGAATGCGATCTGTGCAGAGACCTGATACGTTTCTAAACCTCATCTATGAAATGAACCCGTGACAGAAAACCAAACCAACAGCAAACTGTAAGGACTACACAGAGGAATGAGTTGGTGAGAGATGGCATGAGGTTTCTCCAGCTCACACACCCAGCCATCAACAGGAGTCAGTTATGCCAACTCACGTTAATCCTGGGGTTGCTGCATCAATCATTATCTTGTGTGTGGAGACAAGGTGTCAGCCTCATTTCTGTAAATGACAGCTCTGTTCTCCAGAAGTGTACTCCAGTGGCCGAGGTATCAAGCTATGACTCAGGAGAGATAATTCCCAGCTCAGCTGCTAAGCAGCTATAAACTTAGGGCAAAATGCCCTTTGTCTGTCTGGTCTATTTAGACTATGGGCTCTTTGAGGTAAGACCAGTCTTTGACTGGATATTTGCACAGCACCTAATACAATGGAAATCCAGCCTCAGTTTGGTAGTTCTGTAATACAAATTAATAACAATAACTAGACTTGACTGCTTGACAAAAAGCAAATAGTTTGGAAAAAGCTGACTTAAATCTTTCTATCCCACTTACCCAGACCAAAAAAATCTACAAATGTTATTTCTTTTGGCAGCTGAAACCTAATCCTACCTTGGTTAGCATAACAGAGAGAACAGGAAGCGCTGTGAAGGAATGTTTCATTCCCTAGGACGTCTTTGATCCCCCTTCCCTCCCTTTTCCTATCAGGTAATTTTCAAATCTTGATGTTTCCAGTTAGTCTACGTATCTTCTTGTTTTGTCTACTTCGGTCAAGCCTTATTTAACTTCCATTTCATGGACGAAAAACTGGTCTGCATTTAGACTTTGCTGTTGTGTAAGCCGGAACCTGAGAACTTTAGAATCCCAAAAGGGAATACAGCTAAAATTCACAGCCCTTGCTGGTGGAAACCCAATCACTGCTGTGCTTTAACACAGGCAAGGTGCATTCATACATTACATAAATGCTAAACAAATCATTTAATCATTTTCTGGTGCAGCCACCACTTTTTGTCACTCAGAATTAGTGTCTCTGTTCAACTTCCCAACACATGGAGGAAATTTTTTCACCATTATACATCTTGATTTATGCTCATCTCAAATGTGCAAAGCTCAAAACAAATTTATGCCTGTTTAATATTTTGGGTTCTGAAGGAATGTGTTGACCCTTATTTCAGTCCCACATGGAATGCAAGGCTGAATCTCAAGTGGGCAAACTTTTGACAATAAAACAAGTAATAATTAAAACATGCATGACCCTCAAAGGACTTAATTACCACACACTGCAGAGTGCAGCCTCATGCTTGTAGCAAAGACAAGCCTGTAGCACTACAAAGCAGGAGATGACAACACACGCAAGATAAAAATGAAAACAAGATCATCTTGGAGGAGATAACACAACAGCCCTTTTGCCTGCAGATGAATGGTCCTGTCACACAAGCTGGAGCTCCAGCAGCATGTGCAGAGCACACCACTTGGAACTGAAGCAGCTGCACATGTACTGGCTTTTCTGCCTCGGCTCTTCTCGCTTTGAACCAATCACCGTTTGCTCTGCCTGATGATTGCAGCAAGCTGCATTTCTCTTTAGCCTTGATCT
>NW_009911349.1:170924-185864 GCF_000696875.1 Nestor notabilis | reverse complement strand
TTTCCCTACTTACTATCTTCTTCAGTTCCCTCTGGCATCGTCTGCACCTTCAAGTTACCAGTCAAAAGTTACTTACAAGGCAATAGGAGTGAAGGCAATAGCTGCGGTAGAAATTACTCTGGCTGGTCAAGTATTTCCATGACTCTCCTGCAGCTGCTCCTGATCAAACACACCCAACGGTGGCAGTGATGGGGTTTAGCTGCAGCAATGACAAAGCATCATGCATCTGATGGAAGATTTTATCTGCCATCTGCTTCTAGGTAGGCTCAAAAAATATCTGTTCCCTAGGAGGGACTGAGCTCCTGATAACAAAATATCTTACAATCCCACAACTCCATGAATCCCACCCTGTAGTAAGAATACTTAGTCCCATTTCATGGCTAGGAAACTGGGGTGCAGAGACAACGAATTGCTTCACCAGTTTCTTGATTTGCAAAGCTGTCTATAAGTGGAAGCCACTGGAACAGGTACCAACTTGCTTATGTGATTATTACTACTGACTGCAGCACTGTTAACACGGAAAGATGCCAACAGAACTGAAGTTAGACTCTTTAACGTCTCTCTTTCCCCCCCTCTCCTTTTTCTTCATTACCCAGAGATGGCCAACATTGCTCCTTCATTCTTTTCTCTGAGAAAAGTTACAATAAGAGCTACAAAAAATGTCTGGAAGGCAGAGTAGATATATAATTTCCTTCCTCTTTATGGCTTGAACTTGTGAAAATCCAGGAACACTTTTATTATTATTCCATTATAACAACCTGCACATTGAGGTAGATTCTAAGCCATTATTGACTTCACTGTTCCTGAAAGAAGGACACTGCTCAGAGCTCCATTTACAAAATGTATATACCACTGTTCTGCACTCTTGCTTCCAGCTATTTATAACTCTCCAGTGCCTCGGAGCAAACAGCTGGGGAATGAGTTAGGGACTCAATGGCACTGTTGGGGCTCAATGGCACTATGCTTTTCTTTCCCATTTTTCCCCTTTTAAAACAGAAGCCTTTTCAGCATTAGCAGAATAAGACAGGCAAACAAAGTGTGCACAGAATGAGACAGTACAAAGGCTGTTCAAAGCCACCAGCCTGATGGTGCTTGTTTGTCACCGCCTGCAAGCCCAGATGCTGTGGAGATGCACAGCCTAAATGGGAACTTGTGCCTCAAGTACCAATGTGCACTGACTATGCACCAACCTCTAAGTGTGTGTAATGGGCTGTCCCTGGCCCACCTTTTTTTCCTAGTCCTTCTGGGTGGTGGTTGCTAAAGAGACTTACACAGGCTGGAACTGCTCTTAACTTTACATGGGTGACTCTGCCTCACCAACCTGTGCAAGAGCCAAGGACACGTCAGGTTTCTTCCTCCTTATCTAGCAAAAGGACAGAAGAAGAAATTATAAACTGGGGCTTCCATTGTTGCAGGATGTAACAAGAGAAGGATGGACTTATCTCCATGCAAACAGAGGAAATTAAACAGAGATGCATGTCCTTCCTTTATAATTCATATTAAAGAGTTCATTTGCAACCACCTTAGAAACATTTTCTCCCATTCTCAAACACAGACCTCTCCTTGGGCTTTCAAGGCTGTGAAAGAAAGGGAGGAGATCAGAAAGAAGATGTAGCAATTTTTTACTATTCATAAGTTAATTAATAAGCCTGGAAAATATGACTTACTCCCTTCTCCTTGCAGCACTTTTCAGCTAAAATGCAGATCCTTCTGATGCACAGTGTCACTGTCCTGCAGGTCACAGTGTTCCACAGGAACGTACGTGTGTTTCGGGGCCAGTATTCCTCTCCCCTCAACTGTTAGGTATCTGAACAGGCTATCTGGGTGCTCTTGAAGGGGCAGCACTGGCACCTGCTGTGGTGGGAACCCTGCCAGACACAACAAAGTACAAGAATAAAACACCAGAAGGCGAAATGTAATTGTTCTCAGTGAATGCTTTCTGAAAGGGCAACCCAGCCCCCTGAAGGCTCAGTTAAGCCCTGGAACAGCTTTGCCTTTGGGCACAGCTTTACCAGTGGATGCTTTTCCATGTGGGTGTCCTTCAGGACAGGCTCAGACCCACCGATCCCCCTCTGGGGCCACCAGATGGTGTCGGTTCTTTTGTGTTTTAGATCCCATTGCTCTCTACTTTGACCATACACACATCCTACGTGGGCCCTTAACACTTACCCCCTCACCACACAGGCTCCTTACCCACTTCTCACCACTGAAAACCCCCCTCGGGCCTCCCCACACTGCTCAGGTCTCAGCATAGTGTTCACAAACTATGTAGACAAGGACATCAGTGACATGGTTTGGTGGTGGCCCTGGCAGTTCTGGGGTAAAGGTTGGACTTAGAATCATAGAATCATAGAATTGTTAGGGTTGGAAAGGACCTTAAGATCATCTAGGTCTTTTCCAACCTACTTGGTTCCATGATTCAGACACTGTGTGAGGCTGATGAGTCTCTTCAGTAACCACTTTGCTTCCGTAACCAGACACATGAGCCATTGTGGGAAGCTCCATTATCCTACAGCAAATTCCTGCCCAGGTTCTGAATAGAAATTCTTTTTTTCTCTCACAATTCAAGGAATAAAGAGGCTCAGGGCAAAGAGCACAATGTCTGCAACAGGGTGGGTTTTGCAGGGGCTGAACCCATATAGGTATTATTGACAACTCGATATGATTAGCTTGTCATTGCAACACCAGAGGATGTGATGGTTTGACCACTTCCTTTCATCCTTCCCTTTCCTTTCCAGCAGGATTCAAGGGAGCACAACTGACAATAAAAAAGATTTGAGAAGGTCATTGGGAAACAAAAAAGAGAAAAAGAAGTTGGCACAACTGGACAGATAATAACACTTAGTGATTTTTATTTCCAGTTTCATCTTTGTGCTCTCTTATGGAAACAGTCTATTTTGGGGTTGTAATTCTTCATTTTAAAAGAACAATTAGTGGAATAAAACTGGAATGACAAACTGTGCAGCACTGTCACATCCCTTTATACAACTATTCTAGTAGCCTGAACGAGTTGTAGGCATGTTTTTGCTTGCCTTGTGCCTTCCTGGCTTCCCAAGTGCCAGTAGAGGAATTGTTATTTTGAAAAGCAACACAATAAAATTTTACTAGACAGAACAGGCTGGTTCTGTCCTGGTGGGGACCAATTGCAGTGTGGGACAGAGGAAGAGCCACGCCAAGCACAACAAGGAGTGAAGCGCTGGAATGTGACATTGGTATTTGCCTCCAATTGATTCTTCACCTTGGAGGAAAGATTTTACTCTGCAGGAAACTCTTTCCTCTTATTCATTGACAACTGGGAAATAATAGTCGTTCATCAAGCAGTTGTTGTAAAAGACAGAAATAGCTCTGAGCCCCTACAGCAGCCCCTCGGCAGCCCAAGGAAAGACCTCCTTGCTAACACTGCTGGCTCCCCTCCCCTCCCCTGCCAGGCCAGGCCTTTCCCTGGTTTCAAACATTCCAAGAGATGTGGCCTCGATCATTTCTCTTTGCAGGCTGCTGCAGCCTGAGTAACAGCACCTTCAGAAAGTGTTCCCTGCTAGCTGGGGCATCAGTGTCCTTGACTTCATCCCATTAGTTCAAGCTGTGTCTGCTATATCCCCCTAAGCTGTCCCTTTCCAATGCTGCTGTTCTAGTTGGTAAAATAAGGCATGCAAACTAATAATAGTATTTTACTTCCACGAACCAGCGTCTCCAGCTCAGAATCATTATTGTTGATCACTTCTGAACATGTCTGGTCTGATACTATATTTGTATAATGTTACCAAGAACTAAATTCTCTCATCTCTTCACAAATGGTTATTGAGATATTTCCTTTTTCTTTCACCTGCATTCTTTTAACTTGTTTTTCTAATTCCTTGGCAGATACAGTGGGTGGAAAATGCTATATATTAGTAAATTCCTTCTCTGGACAGAGTAATGTTAGACTGAAAAAGCAGGTCTGAAGCCTGGGGTCAGTTCCAGGTTTCACATGACTGCAGCCAACTGGGCTGTTCTACTACATATTAAAATGCAAATCGTATTTACCTGCTTCACAGAGGTAACATTTAGTAGCTAAATTCATTTTATAAGTATTCATAATGCTGTTTACATAACACATCACGATAAGCAGATTTCTCGCTGTGGCTGTAATACGATCGTGTAAACTGGCTGCTATCTAAAGGTTGTATTTTCTTTTTAAACAAGTATATAGCACAGCCCAGTAACTTTCCTCTGCCTGGCAGGTGGCTGAAGGACAGCCCAGCACCAAGGCAGCGTGACTGCCTCTTCCCAAGCTGGCTTTGTGCAGCAGCCCCTCTTGGTGCCTTTCTCTGCAATGAGTCCTTGTCTTTCTGTGCAGGGAGTTCAGGCACCTTGCTCAGGTCAGAAAATTTCAGTAGGTGAAAGCACATAGAGCCACATTTGTCATGGATACCAGGCAAAAGGCTAATACAGACCAAGCTTGGTACTCATGTGTTTCATATGAAGGGAAGTTTAGGACTTTTTCAGACCTTCAGGTGGAGGAGGTTAGCACAGGTTGTCCAGAGAAGCTGTGGCTGTGTTCAAGGCCAGGTTGGACACAGGGGCTTGGAGCAAGCTGCTCTAGTGGAAGGTGTCCCTGCCTATAGCAGGGGTTTGGAACTGGATGAGCTTTAAGGTCCCTTCAACCCAAACCGTGAATCTATGATTCTGATTCTATGATGCTACAAAACCCAAAGCCCATGTCACTGAATGTGTGTGCAAGAGTTTCTTGCAGAGACTTGAAGAAGCTCTTCTAAATTTAACATCAGTTTAGTCATTGTGTTTCTAATCAAAATAATTAAAAACAACCCAAACCAAAATATTGTCTAAAAGAGCATATTTATAACGTATCATTTTTAGTAACTGCTGCTTTAGTAGAAGTCATGGCTGACAAACTGGAAAAGTCCTCATTTAAATTTTTCTTTGGAACCAAACATGTCTGACTTGTCATAATCAAACTGTTTTTCATATCAAAACAGAGCACACCCACAAGGTTATAAAAGTCAGAGGCAAAAAATGAAATGTAGGTGGGGAAAACAGTTTTCTTGTGAACTGGAGGAGATTACTCAACTCTTATTACTGGAGTAAGCATGACCCGAGTTTCCTCAGTAAGACCGAAATAGTTGCTGTACATCTCAAATGCGTATTTGAGAGGTATGAGAGAGATGAAGACTGTTGCCCAGGGATGTCGTTTTTGATTAAAGATTTAGGTAGGCCAAAACCACAGTTCCCAAAACCTCTTAAACTTTCCCAAAATGTAACTCCTAATCTGAATTTAACATCTGTCTCTCTAATGAGCTGAACTAAAGCTTGACCTCCAACTCCAATGAACTTTGGGAAAGTTCAGTTTCCTGTTTGAAGCTAGTTTCCTCTCTCCAGATTGAGCTATCCCAGGAAACCAAGAATTTGGTACATTAATAAGGCCACAAATAATACTTCTAGGTGTTCTATATACAGGCTGTTTGATGCCAAAATGTTCTATTCAGCTACCTCCAGATGATACCTATTTAGAGAATAGACATGTGCGAGACCTAAAAGAATTAATAGCAGTGGAAACTATTTGAAGAATTGCAGGTGAGGCATTTCATTGTGCCCCAGGGTATTTATGACCTGGGTTTAATAATGAAGATGGTGTTTTCATAAGGTCACTAACAGCATTCAAACCTGTCCCAAGATATGCAGCTAGCAAATAATTGGGGTGAAGGAAAGAAACAATAGAAACAATACTATTGTGTACCTCGCAGTGTGGATTTGGACCTCCAAAAATATAAGGGATGCTTAAGGATCACAAGGATGCTGCATCCCCAGTAGATACAAAACCTTTCTTTCAGGGCAATGAAGTGTTGCACTGTCTTACAGTAACATCTCTGGGACATTATGAATGTTTGCCAGGTCCTTCATGGTGCTGATGCCTCGGGCTGGTACTCAGGATGGTTGCAGGCAGAAACACAGGGCTGCGAGGCATCCTTCAGGTGCCTCCTGTAACAACCAGAGAGCAGTGCTCTGCAGTGAAGCAAAATGGTTGTTTTAGCAACAAAGTGTAATGAATAAATAAAATAAGTTATATGAAACCAGTCACTATGTTCCTATGTTGGCAAGTCATTTATAAGTACACAGATTTAGGTCACAGACACCACTGAACGGGAAAACAATGCCCAGTGTAGCCTCCCTGAGCCCTGAAATAGCAATTCTTTGTGCTACTAATGAATTATATAAATATCCTGAGGTGGGCGAAACATCTAACTTGTTATTCATGAATCAGGGAATAAGCTTTACCAGCTCCATTATTTACTTCTCTGAAGTTAAAACCTTGTTGCCCTGAATAGGAGGTACTGCATCCTAACGGCGCAGGGAAGATGGGGGCAGAGATCGGTCTGTAGGTAGCTCCAGATGCAGCTGGCTCTGCCTGGCTGCTCAATGATCGTGTCATACCTGCGTTAATGATACACAGTGAATAATCCACAGGCCATAAAAGCACTACAATTTCCATCCCATAATTGCACAATAAGACACACCAGGCTGTGCATGTCTAGGGGATTATTACACTTCACTGAAATCTGAAGTCACTCGGCCTTTGGCCTCCCAGAACCACCCAAATCTCTCAATAATCTCCATGGCTCTGCTCCCTGTTGTGTCTTTCTCAGACAAATGGAAACCACATTTTCACTTCAAACTAATCCCCATGAAACACCACTGAAACCATGCAAACCCTTGAGCTGATTCTAATAAAAAAAGAACATATTTAGAAGCAAATTAGTCTTGTAACTCAGGCACTGTAGTATCATTCTGTGAAAACCACTGCTGGACAGCTGTGATTAGCTGCTTTCTAAATGCTTTCCTGGGCCTGAGTGACAACTAGCACATTTCCCTCAAACACAAGGGATGATCCAAGCACCCTGCAAGCAGTTTAAGTCTTAACCTATGCTGGGGGGAGCTTTTTAGCTCTGTGGAATTGCACAGCATTATGCTTTTTAGTGATAGGGAGAACCAGTTCTGTACAAACAAGCTAATCCTTGCTCCCCCATGCCCTGCTAGCTTTTAATCCAGCACCTCAAATGCAAAGCGTGTGCTGTCATTTACTTAGGACAGCGAGCAAAGCGTTGCAAGTAAGAATCTCACCTTTAGGTTACTCATTAGTGAAGCCCATGTAAGCTGTTTCTACAGGATGACTTTACAGCTAAATAACATTTTTCTGGGGCCACTTCCAATATGGCTTTGATGCTGCCTCAGCAGATGATACCTCGTGGTCTGTCAAGTCTGCTGTCCAGCCACACTCCCTGGTTCAGAAAGGTGAAGCGTTCCTGGGGCACACCTTGCCAGTAAGTTATTGTTCTTCAGGGAAATCCATTTCTTCCCGATCCCTGCAGCGATCAGTTCCTGCAGGGAACGTTTTCAGATTAGTGGCTCCAGCTGTGCAGTTTGCTCACACTTGGAACATGGTGTGAAGCTCATCCTTCTCGCCAAGCATTGTTTTGAACATCATTTGTGAGGGCTGGGTTTTGTTTTGGACTGGTCCTTTTTTGTTGTTGTTTTTGTGAGTTAAGGGCTTTGCATGGAAAATTGCTTTGTGAGACCTCTGTTATGCTCCCATTTGATCTAATGTGTTGCTTATTTTTAATTCTCCATTCTGTACCCCAGTCTCGGTGCACTGGTTACATCCAGTAATCATTTAAGATGTGCAAATGTTTTAGCAGCCTATTCCAAAGCCCACTGAGGCTTTCTGTTTTCTTCAATAGACTTTGATTGGGCCACAAGTAAATGCACAGGAAATTTTAATTATTTTAACCTTTATCCTAACAATTCTTTCTTGCATGGACTGTTTTACTTGCATCTGTTACCTCACATCTGTATTTAAAGGTTCAAGTTCTTCGGATTAGGATTCATGCCTTTAATTTTTCTCACTTCAGCTGTTACATACTTCGATTTATTAGTTCTAACCACCTTAAATGGCTTAGAATCAGATTTGTTGTGTAAGTGAAAATGCTGAAAGTATTAATTTTGCCCCAGGTCTCTGCAGAAAACCCATTAAGAATGTAGATGGTAACGCTCTTGAGGGGCTGTGTTGTATTTTCCCTTGGTTTGTCATGCAGTGCCTTCACAGACACTGGCGCAGGAGATGGACAGCATATTCCCCTTTCATCCCAGCCTCCCACCCCAGGTTACAGCAGGACAAGGCTGTGGTTGAGGACAGTCTGTGCTCTCCTTACTGAGGAGCTCAGAGAACAGCAGCCATCTCCTCTGAGCCATGAAAATGTCCTGGAGGCTTTTTGCTGGTGTGTTCTTTGATGTTACGTAGCCAGGGCTTCATCTGGCCACACGTAACCGCTTCCATCCCTGTCTCTTCTGTCTGTTCCTCTGCCTATTCCCTACTGTTTCACTGGGCAAGCAATTACTAGAATGATGCTTTATGTGCCAGGCACTCTCTGGTACTCCGTGAGTAATGATCAGAAGAACAGGATGAAGGAATGCAGTGTTCAGTCCAATGCATCTGCCCTCTTCCTTCTAGAGCACTGGCAGTTCCCTGACCTTCAGTGGCGCAATGCTTTGTGTTTCTGTCCTACTACACAGTGTACTTTTCCCCTCATTCCAACACTGGCTTGCATTGTCCATATATTTTAGCAAGCCAGTGTCAGGTATTTTACAGTGTCATCATTCATCCTACAAATAGGAAAAGGGATTGCAGGGTCTAATGTTGCCTTCAGCCTGTGCTTGGCCTTCCCTGGGGCAAAGAAGAGTGCTTTTTGATAAAAAGAAAAGTTTCCATCATCTCCAAAACAACTGTGAGGGTCAAAGTCCTTGCCTTGCAATGGATAAATTCAGATCATACTCAGTGTTATACCCTGCAGCTACACTGGGACCAGTTACTTGGTATTTAATGGCTTTTATTATGGTCTTAGTTGGCTTGAACAGGAATAGTTAGCAAATAATAGTTAAAATTCAAACAGCCATTAAAGTCTGGTCCTGACAAGATGCAACTACTCTGTTACTAATGGACTTTTCCCCCACAAGGACACATTTGTTAAAGGAAAATGTTTGAAATATTTGGCCAGTTGACAGTGGAAAAAAGGAAAGAGCAAATTCTAAAGTTCTTAGGAAGCTGTGGTGGCAGCATCCAGTCTGCACACATCAGAGGATCCACTGATTAAGAGAGGCTGCATTGTCCTCAGGAAAGCTTTCCACACGTTGTCTTTATTTAAATGGATTTAGGGTGAGAACTGTGAGGTTTGGCATCAATTTCAGGGAGGCAGAAGCAATAGCACAGGTTGCAGTCTATAGGTAAAGATAATTTGGTGTCATGACTTCATTTAGGAACATTTAAGCTTTAAAGAAGCAGATATTTTGCATCAAACCAGTGTTGATTAATGGTTTAGCCCCGGATTTAGATCCTTGGTTTAGCCCTGGATTTACACCCTGTTGCTCTGAGTGTGTAAATGTTTGGTATACAAACTTACCTGAATGGGTGGACTCATGGAGTCATCCCATTGATGAGCAAAAGGGTTTAATTCATGAGTACCCCTCACCTGAAACGAAATACATAGACCTATCCCAGAGGTGGTAATACTCAGGGGTTTTCATCCGACCCACCAGCCATTCAGAAGCTCTTTCCACTGTTCAGAAAGCTCCACTGAGTTAAGCACATAAAGGGCTGGAGGTGGTTGGAATGAAGGGTATGTGATGTACTACATGGTATCACTTTGTTCACATCACATGCAACTGGTAAAAGCAAGTTCTTTCAAAACTGCAGTTTTAGAAGAGAGAGAAAAAGAGAATAAATACACTTGATTTTGTTTCTAATCGGATGCAGGTTCTAGAAACCACTCCAGAGCTACTCTTCACTTGGTACTTGCCAGCTTGCTCTACCAAACGGGATCTTGGAGTGGCAAGCAGAAAGCCATTAAACCTCCTGACCCTCCTATGCCTCTATAATAAATGTACTCTCAATGCCTGTGATTTGCTGATATCTTTTAATGAAATTTTTCACTCGTTGCTCTTGCACTTCCAGTTCATCTCTCCAGTTCCTCAAGTTTGGATTTCTTTCCTGGGGTACCATTTCTGCTTTAACCTCGCAGCAGCTGCCTGCAGAGAACATGAAGTTGCTGTGTGCTGCTTCAGCATAGTGGTACAAAATGCTTGAGTCTTTCATACATGTCAGAGCTCTCAAACGTACCATACCTTCCCTGCAAACACCAATCTCAATGTGTCATTAATAGTATCACCCAAATTCCCCAAAGTGTTAAAGCAGAAGAGAAGGCCTCTCATCCTTCTTCTCCTAATAACATGCATATTCGAGATACCTCAAAGGAAGCTGAATGTGTCCTTCCAAAATGAGAACCTGTTGAGTCCCTGGTTTGCACTTGAAATATTGATCCCTATGTTTTGGCTGAGCTGAATGTGATTTAGAGCTCATGAGGCAATTCAGTATCAATGTAAATGAGAGCACGTGTCCTGGACTTCAGATAATAGTAGCCACTTGCCTATTTCTTCATTGGAGTGTATTTCTTCATAGATTTTGTTTCACTCAACACTGATTAATCCAAAGACATTGTCCATACATTTAACTATTTAACAAGATGTTTGTAAAGAAGAATCTGGTGAGCCAAGGCCACTTCTTTCTTCTCTGTTCCGTGCTGTGCCTGCCTGTACTGCCTTCATGTGAGTAATGAATGATAATAAAAACATCTGGTGTGGCTTTATGCATTTTGTTTAACGTCAGCTGAAGGAATACAGATAAAATTCAGCCATGAAAGACCACACTCGTGCTTTGTGTTTCTCCTCCCAAGATCACTTTTAACTTCCCCATGACGAAACGCATGTTAAGAAGAGGGAGAAACCTTCATTCTCACCTATAAAAGTTGCAGCTGTTTTCCTGTTTTTATAGAAAGCAGCAGGCAGATTTGCTATAAAAGAGTAAATACTCTACAGCAAAGTACTGTTCACCTTGAGGGATGATGTCAGAACCATAAATAACACTGCGGGAATACAGATATGTCCTTAAAGGCCCATTAAGAATGATGTGAAAAGGAAGTGAAAAAGAGGCAGGCGAGTGTGCTATGCACAGCATGCACATGCTGAACCTGCTTTAATTGGGATTTGGTCTCAAGTGCAGGAATGGATGGAAACACTGACAGCATAAGGAAACATAATAATCATAATGAAGCTGTATACGTGGGCTTTCTGAGAATGGAATAACAGGCACCAAATGTGGGCATAGGTGGGGGGAACAGAGGAAGAAGGTTGGTGGTCCTGTGGCATGGAGTCTGTGTGGCCATGCTGGTCTAACCATGAGTGTTTCCATCCAAGCTGACTTAGAACATGAAGCACAATATTCAAAGACTTTTAAAAGACATATAACATCTAATATTTTAATAAGGAAATGAAAAATGTGTAGAATGAGATCTAAAGAGATGCACCAGTTCCAGCTATCCAGGAGTATGCAAGGTGCAGTTTGATTTGTAGAACAATAAGCAGACCAGATGCTTGGTACATCTGGAGCAGAATCAGATCATTTTAGTGAATTGCTCTCCTCTTTTTGTCTTCAAAAATGAATTTTTGGAATTACTCATTAGGCTTCTATTTACTGATAATACCCATAGAAAAGCAGCACAAGTATTTAGAGTCAAACCCCAAGAAAGTTAAGATGCTTTGCACTAGTTTCAGCAAACTAATGGTATAAAACTCCATCATAAGTTACTCTAGAAATACTAAAAAAAAAAGAAAAGAAAGGGAAATAACATGGTTTCTTCTTTGAAGTCAAATGTGCATTCTTACATAGCTAGTTAAAGAACTAACAGTGCATCCCCTTTTTAGTGTCAATTTCATGTTTGATGCTCCATTCCACCAAATAAAAATACACAGAATATCAAAAGAATTATTATAGTAAAAAAAAAAAATACAAACACACACACAAGAAAAAAACCAACCAAAAAAGGTCTTTCAGTTACAGAGTAATCTACAGTAATACAACAGTAATACTTTCCTGTCTGTGAATATCTCCTCTAATACATTATAGGGCTGGATTCATCTTTTTCCTCTGTTCATAACCACATCTTCCTCTTTTCCTTTTTTTATACGTGTCATCTTCACCATATGTAGCAAAAATTCTTGCTGTTGCCATTTATGCTTCAACACTGCATGTTACTAAATTTCCATCTCACTGCTCTTACTCAGTCCCTTGGGACTGTTTGGTTCTTCCCATTCTCTATTTCCCTCCTTCAACATCTGCGTCTCAGCCCCAACTTTTTATCATGCTCAAGATCACTGGTTAAAATGTAAGATCTGATTAGTTCAATGGCTGATCCCAAGGAGCCTTGTAGGTGCATTCCTGTCTCGTGTGTTACCCTTTGAACCAAACAGCCTCTCTTCCATCGCTTGAACCAAACAGCCTCTCCTTCCATCGCTTGATCTTCTTTACCTTGATGAGTATCTTTGTATGTGGCAGTTCAGGTAGATTTGCCTCCACTATCAGGAGGAGATCAGTGAACAGGTTAACAGTTAACCAGAGCAATCAACCTTGGGAAGACCTTGGCTGACCCTTATCCCCTTCTGCTGGCCAATTCTCACTGAAGCCAGTGCCTGGTGGTGTAAGATGCCGACAGAGTACGCTGTGTGCTGCATGTGCTTTAGGGAAGAAAGAAGAAATCCTTTTTGACTGCTCTTCGGTACAGATTCTTTAGCACAGAAGGAGGTGCTCACAAAATAAGACCTCTTTTTCCTCCATCTGTCCCATCACTGGCACCTCCCAAGATGGATGAAGCTGCTCTGCTTCCCATTTTCCTTCAGAGCCAGTCCACATCGCCTCTGGTATCTGAAGCTCTGGCAAGATTTGGTGGCTTAGAGAAGTACAAAAGGGAAAGCAGCAGGGAAGGGAGAGGGTAAAAAGCTGCAGATTCCGTTCCTAAAAACCAGCAACGTAGTCAGAGGAGGTAGGCTCTCTGAATATGGCTTCCAAATGGCATCATCGGTTCATTCTTGTGGTTTTAGCTTGAAAATGCTTGCCATTGCACTCTGAGCAGAACAGCTGTCTACCAAATGCTCCAAATGCCTCAAATTAGCTACCCAAGAGCACCCATCAGAGGGAATGGTTCTGCTGGCACTCAGGAACATCAGGCTTTTATGACATGTCATTCTTTGCTCTGTCCTCATTCAACCTCGCATTGTTTCCCAGGCAGGGCATATCTTCTGAATTAGAGCAAGATTCGTTATTGGGAAAATATGGAGACTCTAGTAATTGTACTAGCTTGTGTAACCTTCGCTGCAGTTGGATCACACTCCTTTAACACCAGTGGTGAGATAGTTTTCTTCTAAGGCAGTGGAAAGAGAATAGTGTCGGGGCAGAAAGAAGAGGGATCTTCAGTGCTGATTTGACAGTTTTTGTTCTATAGTTGATGCAAACTTTTTAATGAGGGGAATAAAAGGAAAACTACATCCCAAAGTTTTCTGCAACTGTAGCTGTGATGATATCAGTGCAGAAGTTGGCTCCAGGTTCCCTGTGACAACAGTTTCTGGTTAATCACAATCATGTTCGGAATTGGATCTCTCCTTCCTTATCATGATTCCATGGCAGTTTGTGTGAGCCAGAAAGCCAGGTAATCCCAATACATACAGCAATCAGGGTTGTCAGCCAAAAGCACCAAGACACAGGTCTGGAAGTCTTTGCTCTTCCTTCGCCTCCTGTAGTTCCCACTGTAGCACCAGGCTCAGCAGCAAGTTCTGCTTCTATAGAGCAATTCCCATTTCTCATGGCAAACCCTATCAGCATCTTTAAAAAGTCACATAAAAGGGATTTAAGTGATGTGAGGGGTTTTTTTTCAAGTATAAGTTAATCAAGTGATGTATGATACGCTGATTTGTAGCTAGCTTTAAGAATTGTGCCAATATTCTATCTAAAGAGACTCATTATGCACATACCATTTTTTAACCCACTATATTTGTGATGACAGTGGTGTCTTACCCTTTAATTTGTCAAGGCATACAAAGAGTCCTTATTCATCATAGCTGGTTATAGGCACTAAGTAATAATAGCAGTAGTAATTTATGTCTCATAGTAATGAGTTTCATGAGTTGCTTTGTTTTCTAAAAGCTTCCTTTTCTTGTTTCTAAATTCTTCTGCCATGAAGTTTGTGGGAGACTTATTTTAATATTATCACTTATGGTGAGTAGGAGCGAACTTTGTGTGTTCAACACTTCCAGTCTGTCTGTCTTCACTGCCAAAAGTTTCACATCAAGCAAAGGCTATATATGAGAGAGATCTGCAGTTCCAAATTGTTTTTCTTTGTGGGATAGCTGCAGAATGCTTGTTTGCATACGGAGATCCAGTGCCCAACTTGTTTGTTCACAGCTTCTTCAGAATATAAAGCCATTGTTACCCGCTGATCCAATGATCTGCGAAACAAAGACAAGGGAATTTTGCCCAGTAATTGGTGTATGAGGTTAGTAACTTATGTTTTAGCTGTACATCTTCAGAAATAAAGGCAAGATTCATTCTCCTTCTGAAAGACAAGAAATGCTGAATTTAAAGATCTATTCGGCACTCATATTTCACACTATTCACAAATATTTATATAGGCAAGTGCTCCCTGTACAAGTGCTAAAAAAGCATTTCCTAAGATCCTTTGTTGTGACAAATATTTCCAGTTCTTCAGTCATCTGAGCAGTGCTTTAGTAACCCTGTAGATAAGCTGGTGTAATGAATGATCTCATGAATTTTAAACTTGGGTTGTTGCAGCTGAACTTAAAACTTCACTTAAGTTGAATAATTTGTAGAATAGTAGAAACTGGTCTAGCAGAAGGTGTCCCTGCCCATGGCAGGGGGTTAGAACTGGATGAGCTTTAAGGTCCCTTCCAAACCAAACCAGTCTGTGATCAAATGAGTCTATGATAATAGAGGGTTTCTTAGGGAAGAATACAGACAACTCTTCAACCTTCCATCAGAGAGCTGCTTAG
>NW_009911349.1:133947-170893 GCF_000696875.1 Nestor notabilis | reverse complement strand
AAGAGTGTCGGTCACTATATGTCTCAGAAATCATAATGAAAAGGAGGAAAACTGCCTCAGCTACATCCATGACCCATTGGCCAAAGAGAAGAAAAACTCTACGTGTCCTTGCCTTTGCGTTCAGCTCTCTATCCGTCGGGCAGTGCTACCTCCCCAACATCATGTCATGGTTGTGCCTACAAGATGTGCTTCATCTCTTTTCCTATGTACAGCCTGCAGTGAAGGACAAGTTGACAAAGCAAAGGAGGTCAAATTCTGTTACCACAGGAGAAAAGTCACTGCTGGTGGTTGCTAAAGGCTGTTATCAGTGCCGCGGAGGTGGTAGATTGGGTTAGCAGCTGAGTTCCCACAACAGATATCTGCTAGAAAGAAACCTGCCGATGTTCTGTGTACACTTACTTCTGTACATAGTTCTTTCCCCAGTGTGAGGAGGGTAGATAAGTATCATTTATTTTTCCCATCAGAAGTGCCTGCCTTGGCTGCCCTACACACTCCTTGAGCTCAGCAGCATTCATGCACGCTCAAGACCTGTGTCTCCAAGTGAGACCTCCCCACGGTGTCCCAGGAATGTCTGTGGGCACCAGCACTTCTCACGCAGCCGTTTGAGCTTTCTTTGCTCATCACCCTCATCCTACACAGCCTTCCTGGGCTGATGGGCTGCTTCTCTCTGCAGGGACTATAATAGTAGTAAGGTGACTCTGTGTGAAGCGTCATTGTAAAGGGCAACTGGGGATTATGTTTTGTCCCTAACACAATTTAACATCCTATGCCACCTTCCTGTCCCTGTTGAAAATACGTGCTTCTATTTTCCTCCCTTTGCCTAAATCATGTTTTTTCTGAGCTTCATTCTCAAATGATAGGTCTCCATTTATCCAGATCAGTGTAGACTAAGCAGGATTATGAAACCAGATTTATCCAGGGCCATAATACCGTAGTTCCAAGGAGCACTCTCCAGTGGCTGTGAGGTGCTTAATCTTTTAGATTATCTAACTAGAAAGATCTGTGGCTTTAAACTGCTGGTTTGCGTCATGTCCCGAAAGCCGCTTTATGGACTGGTTGGGAAACATTATAACTGTGATTAGAAAATTGTCTCTGATCATGGATTCTGCACAAAATATGGGAGGTGAAAGCATCAGTTCTTGGTGGCTTAGTTCACCTTTGTCCCCGCAGGTTGTCAGACTTAATTGTATGGTGGGGACAGCAGCGCTTTCATTTATCCACCTGATAACCTGGAGGATGCATATCCTCCCACCTTCCAGCTTTTCCTATAGCATTCCTTATGCAGTGATAGCTCAATACATACCCTATTGAAACATATCACATCACAACAACAGAGGTGGATGCGATCTACACCATGAGAGTAACTGACTCACCAAGTTCATGAGGAGTTGTGTGTTTGGTGCTTGGGTGGCTCACGTCTTGGTCTGAAGTGGCTTTGCCGTCTCCTTCTCCTTACAGACTGTGCACAGCTGTTAGGAAAGAGGTAACAAGGCATCTGGATGCCTGCATGGGGTTTTCATGAATTAATAAGGTCACTCATAAGTGCCTTTTGGGCTAGGGACTTATTGCCTGTGCAGCAACTGAGATCATCAGGACAGCTATGAAAACTGATTCCAGGTAGAAAGAGTCTGAAGTGCTTTTCCTGCTTGATAATATTCTAAATAAAGAAACGACCAAGAGAAAAACAGTTCCATAAATTTGTTTATAGAACACTCAGTGACCATGAATCATGCTATAAATACAGCAGACTATAGGTTTCAGGGTTTCTTTACTGAATTGGTACAGTGGCTTGTGACAGACCTTGGTAACAGTACCTTCATGATGGCTGTGATAAGCTGTTTTTATTCTTTATCTCCCTCTTTACTCCTTCCTTCCAGTCACACCAGGCTTTTACCCGTAATGTTTATTCCTCACCTCATGGAAAATTTCTGACCGAGAAAAAGATCACTTCAGTTGAAAAACCAAAAATGTCCAGCCAAAACCAACGTTTTCATTGTTTGGCTGCAAATGAGAGGTTGCCATTTTAAGCTTAAAGTTTTTGGTTTGGGGCCAAAACATTTTTGCTTTTTGCCCAAAGTCTCCAGTAAAAATTCCCAATTTTTCAGAGACAGACGCTTGGTTTTGCATCGATGAAAAAAAGGTTACAAATCTGATTGCTCACCAAAAGCAGTTAAGACAAAAGTCCTTTTTCTTAAGTGAAATTAAACAGCAAGCAAAACACATTTCAGTTCACCTGCCTATTATGTGAACATGGCAGAGCTGAAGGAGAACGCCTGCCAGAAAGATTCATGAGTGGAACAGAAATGACGCCATATGATTCAATGTTTGATGACAACTGAGAGTCTCTTCTCGGTCCTTGTCCTCTGCATGGCAACTCACAGCTTGTGCAGAGCTCAGAGTTCATGAGGAGCAGCACTGGAGGAGGAGCCTGGACCCGCTGTGCTTGTTGAAGCACCAGAGCTTTTATAACGACCGTATAACCCCAATTTCTTGTGCGAACTTCAGAGAGGAGGTTGTGTGTGGACTCTGAAAATGCTACACACTGCTTATAGGCATGGATTTATGTTACATTAGGGAGCAGGGCTTTGCTCATTGCCATTCCTGAAGTGAGTCTTCAGCCACAACAAAGAATTAAGTCAGTTAAAGCTGTTTTATTTCTGACACCATATCAAGAATTCATGTTAGCAGCGAGGCGAGGAAGTCATTTGCAACTCACAACACCACATGGCAGTGGGCCTGCAGGAAGCTATGATGTATATTCAGGTGCACCACTGGCTGTTGATTTTCTGCATACAGCTGGTGTGCACTTCTGTTTCCAAGGATTTGCCAGTTTGTGGTAGGGCTGAAGTAACATCTAAAACCCTGTGTGAGTGTTTTTAAACGGGGAGGTGAAGACAGGAGTATTACGACTCTTGTCATCTTGTGGGTATCTCGGTGTAGAAGACCAGGCTCAGTGAATGGCAGTAACATCAGACTGAGTAGTACTGACCTAAGAAGAAGGGGTAACAATAAGTATGCATTGTAAATATAAAGAAATAGCAGAAGCATCCCACTTCTTGGAAACCTTTGCTGCTCCTCTATGATAGGGGGAACTTGATGCTTTTTTAATCTGTGTCAATGAGGTATAGGTGGTAAGGTACAAACCGAGGAGTAGTTACCCACCTGGGAGTGTTCCACAAGGAGCCTGAGCCCAGCTCTACCTAGAATGTCCAATATCTTGATGGGAACCAGGTGGACATGGGAAGATCCTAAATGCATCATTTTTGAATGCCGGGAGATGGCCCTGTAATTGCCTGGGTTTGGAGTGGATGTTTTTTTGCTACTCATGTTTGTTGTCTTGAACTTCAGACACATTGCAGTGAAACTGCTATCAGGAAATTACAACATGGAAAGTTGGCATTTTCTAATGGTTTCCATAGAGCAATTTCCAACTAGATAGACATCCTGTACAGCAGTAGACAAAAAAATGACAAAGCACTGATTTTCTTAAGACGAGAGACCTATATTTGTTACCCTCCACAGATGTAAGGCCAGCATCGTGGTGGTTGTTGGGTTGCAATTCCTGTGTGTTTCCACAGTATCCAACACCACCCTATTATGTTTGGCTAATACTGGGGGTGAACAGTTCATCAGAGGAGGGAATCAGTACGCATCAACAAGAGAACTGACTTGGTGATATATGAGAAAGCTTGAGTCACTCTCAAGCAACACTGTAAAATATACTGACACAAGCATTACAGTAACTGTAAAGTTGACCTTAAGGCATTTCTAGGTCCTGAGCTGAACTTGATAGGAACAATACAGATCCCATTTAAGCTTCAGGTTTACTTTTTTAGTTGGGAATTTCAAAGATCAGCTTAATGATTCCTTTACTAATATCATACTGGCATGTTTTCCAAGTTGCCTGTAAATTAGTATCTTAATGATTATCAAATACATTCAGTTTGAAGCAACATCACCACCGGGACCAGATAAATGAATAGAAAGAAGTAGTGATAAATAGTTGCTCACTGGTATGAACAGTGGTTTCAGCACATCCATTTCAAGGGTCTCTTCTAGGCACTGAGGCATAGGAGATATTTAAGATAGGACTTCTTTTTCCCCACTAGAAAAATTGGTTTAGACATTGGTAGATTTGGGGTATTTGTTTTTTCTTCTATCCCTCTGTTCTTTCTCATGCCATGTATTTCTCAATGAAGTAATTTTATCCCTGCATTCGCATATTAAGAAAAGAAGGAAAAAAGTTCAATCTGTGGGTTCTCATTTGTAGCAAGTTATGGTTTCCTACATGAGTTTTCCATGGAATTTGTTTAGGAAAAAATGTGGAGTGCACCAAAATGAGATAATGACGGGGTTTGGTGTTTATCAAAGCCCTTTTCCCCTCATCATCAAACTGCTAACGTCCCACTGTCTACTGGACAAGCGAGTACTGCACGAGCCAAGATGTGAAACACAGCTGATCTCTTGTAAAAGTTCTGCTTTGCAGAAACCAGTGCAGAGACCTGGAGCTGTGGCTTTCTGCTTCTAGCATGGATTTCACATGAGGAAGATGAGTAAGTTCGTGAGCACACAACAGTGAGGTCTCAGTAGTTGATTAAATGTCACATAGGTCCCATAGAAAACTGCAAGAGAACCCCATAACATACCCTGTGATGTCAATACCTCTAAGTTAAGCAAACTAGTAGCTCAGTGTCACTATATGGTATGAGTGAGTGTCCCATTTCTACTGCCTGCTTTGGAGTATGGCGAGTATCATTTTCACTGTGACTCTTAGAAATAAACTCTTTCAATGAGAGTTTGGATCACCTCAAATCATCTTAAATGTAGCATCTTAAATATTTCCAGCTTTACCAGGGTTTTTTGATCCTGAAAAAATACATTGAAAACTCTGTGTTTGACTGTATACAACAGGGTAATGTAATGGTGAGATTACACGTAAAGTAACCCAACCTCTCTCACCTGTGTTGGATTATTTCCCTTCTCTTCTGATTTGCCTTGCTGTCATTTTTCAGACCCTAAGCTTTGTGCAAGTATGTTTTTTTACACACTTTTTTCTTCAAAAATCAGAGCATTTTACAGTCAGGAAGGGCTTTTTTTTCCTTTCTTACTCAGTGGTTTATGTCTTTCCCTTCTTATTATGGGTGAAATCCTTAAGTGGTATAAATCAACATAGTTCCCCTGAGGTAGAAAGGCTCTACTTCCACTTACAACAGTGGAGAAGATCACCTATTGAATTCAGTATTTTTCACCAATTATAATAACTTATAAGCACTTCCTATTCTCTTTTATTTCATGGATAAAAATGGGTTTTATGTGTATAACTCCTAGGGTGATAATAGCAGGGAGTAGTTTTACTGCACACATATAACTTTTCCTTTAGGCCAAGAAAAGCAGCCACAGCGTTTCATCTCCTCCCAGCAAAAATTAAGCAGGATTAAAAGAGGAATAAATCTAATTGATGGGGACAGAAAGTGGTGGGAGAAGAGAAGCTGAAGTATGCAAATTAACAACATGAAGTGTACAAAAATCACTCTAAGTAGTTTCTCCTCTATTTAAAATGTTTTTGAACTCTCTCAGACTACAGTCTCAATTAAATGATCATATTTTCAGTGTTTTCTTTTTTTTCCCCTGTAGCTACATGGGACAAAAATCAAAGGATGAAAAATAGGCACAGGAATATTTAATCTGTGTGTGTTACTCTTGCTGACTTTTCAAAGCGCAGTTTCCTGGCTGCCTGACTGCAGGGTAGAATAGCAGCGAAGTCATTCATGAGAGCATCCTTCACCAGGAAAGAGCAGAATCTTTACACTAATAACGTGAATAGAGGATCTTACACGTTTACAAAGGAACTGTCCTGAAAATGGACCTTATTCTGGAAAAGAGGAGAGGAGTCCAGGTTGGTGGAGCTTGGAGCAACATGCTCTAGTGGAAGGTGTCCCTGCTTATGGCAGGAGGTTAGAACTGGATGAGCTTTAAGGTCCCTTTCAACCCAAACCACTCAGTGATTCTATGAGAGAAGGAAGGCTTGGGTGAAAGAAAGACCAGGAAGAGCCCTCCTCGAGTAGCGTGTCCAGAAGCATTTTGAGGGATTCCAGCTGTGAAAAAAATATAAATTAAAGTTTATATATTTCCATAAAAATTTGTTTCAGAAGGAAAATGGCTTTTCAAAAGAGTTGTGCATTTCCATATAAAGACAAGAAAAAGGATCATACTATATGTCTGCCTACCCTTTTCCACAGAGCCAGTCCTTTAGTTGTAGAAAGTCATCACGTTATTCAGGCATAGTTTGACCTCTGTAAATTAGTGCTGACTTTTGCTGCTTGTCCTGTCCTTCATATGCTAGTGAGGACGAGCCCCACAGTTTTCCAGAGAATGCCAACAGTGTTGAGTACTGAAAGGGATAAGACACAAAGATCCAAGAGTGTTTTGAAACATAATCTGGATCCTTTAGACACCTGAGAGCCACAAGCAGTTCCTGTGCTGTGGGTTTTATGGACAATAACTGAGGCATCTGAGCATGATTATCCACTTATGGGTTCCTTTACACTCAGTTCTCCCCACTGCAGCTGAGGTAGTGATTAAATAGCATTACAGAAAGGTATAATTAGTTCCAGGTGAAGTGACACCCAGCTTCACTCTTACATTGAAGAGTTTGGGGGAATGGATAGTGGGTTGAGTTTGCAAGATCCTGAGGTCAGAGAAATAGGTGGCAGGGAATTAAACAGCAGCATCAGCACTTGGAGATAAGATGTGAGATAAATTTGTTGTTGAGGTGAATGTACGCAAGCCTATCTTTAAGGTTGTTAAGGATCCCTGGAAAACTGAAAATCTCCATATAATTACCCCCAGTATGGACCCCTCCATACTGTGTTGTATCTGTTGAACTTTCATATAACACTGCAGATATTTTGGTGTCAGCTAAAGAAATACTATTTAAAACATGAAGACATGCCTTTTGATCCTTTTTGGTGGACATACTGTTCATGGCAGGTATTTCCAAGCTCTGACAGAGCATCAGCGATGATGTTTCAGCCCTTATTGTGCCCTTTTCAAGTGTTACAAGAAATAAGCAGCGGACCAGCAAGGTGCACGAGTGAACTATTGACTCCTGTTAAAGCACTGGGATTTGTTGATCCTAATCCATAGCACCAGTAAGTTGTAGCTTACAACATTGCCTTCCCTCTGTGCTCAACTCTTATGTGCTGCATCAGTCTGCTGAAGATCACAGCTGATTGTGTGGATATTTAGAAGTCCATGTACATATATATGAGGAAGACAGCACAAGTAAACACAGATAGAATGTTTTTTAGGTTGTCCAAAAAGAAGTAAACTAGATGGTTTACATAAGCATGTGTCTTCCTGAAAGGCTGAGCTATTTTAACAGTGCATTCCACCAAAATGAATAATATTTGGCTTTTAGAGGCAGATTTTTCTGTGGTTACAACCTCTCTGCACATCATGAAAGTCCAACCTCATCCTCTCGCTTTTCTTTCATTAAAAAGAACAACAACTAACCTTTTAAAATGCTGTATTTGTCATGTGCTCGCTTGGGTTTCAGCTGGTGTGATTTCTGTGCCTATCTTCAGAGTAAACATACCCATTAAGGAAAATAATCAAGCCTATTACACATAGAAATTAAGTAATAGGTCAGAATGTGTCATGCTGTTGAGGATGTGGCCTCCTTAGAGCTGACTTTATGAAGGGGTTGCTGCTTAGGCTGGGCTGTAAGTTGAGGTGAGTTCAGAGTCCAAGTGAATCTCCAGCATCTACAGGTGATCTGTGTGTATAACCACGAGCTGAGACGATGGCAAAGCACTCCTGTGGGAGTGTCATGGTCATGTTCCGTTACCAAGATGGGCAAAATCACACTTCTAAATCCCAAATCCTCCCACATTCTTCCCTGTGAGGGTGCTGAGACGCTGGCACAGGGTGCCCAGAGGAGCTGTGGCTGCCCCATCCCTGGCAGTGTTCAAGGCCAAGTTGGACACAGGGGCTTGGAGCAACCTGCTCTAGTGGAAGGTGTCCCTGCCCGTGGCAGAGGGTTGGAGCTGGATGAGCTTTAAGGTCCCTTCCAACACAAACCAGTCTGGGATTCTATGGTTTTATGGTGTGAATCACATTAGCAATCTGTGACTCCATCTTACCTCTGGTTATATCCTGACTGGTCACTAGCACCTTCAGTTAGTTAACCAGATTCTTTTGTTTGTACCACCATGAATCATGACTTGATGATGAAGAATTTACAGGCAAATGAACAAGTAACACTGAAAGAATCTGGCCCAGCATAAATAAATTTATCCCTTGACTTAACAATGAACATTTTCACTGGTGCAGGTCTCACCAGTTTTGATTTAGACCCTGGAGGTATCCGTTTTTACAAACAATCAGATCCAAACTGATCAGGATTTCTTAGTAGAAGGGGAGAACTATTTGAAGCGGGAGTGAGCAGCACCAGAGTGTTCCAACTGCTCAAAACCTGTTTTGCCAAAGGAACAGGAGAAGGCTGTAAAAAAAAAAGACCTTAATTGTAAGTCATTTCGGCTTTCCCTGTAAGAAAACAAGGAAGAAGCAAATACAATGGCTAAAGAACATGAAAAGATCCCAAAGGTTAAGAATGCTCCAAGAAAAATACACTCTCAATCTGAAATAGTGAGCAATGGAAACATTATTTGCACTACTTTCAGTGCTGTTGTTGGTTGCAATAGGCTCTGTGATTTGCATGGTCTATTTTTCCTTGGGAAAAGGGCAGGAGAAGAGAAACTCCAGAGGCTGAGCCCATTTCCCAAACAGCTGAAATGGTGCACTCGGCTCTGCCCTTCTCCCACCTCAAAAGATGTATTTGCATAGCTCATTTGCAGGGTGAAGGAGAAGGCTCAAGTGGCAAATTGGATATTGATAACTTCCAGAAGACTTTCTGGGCCTGCTGTGTTATTCCACTCGTCTGAAAGATCGACACTCACAGCAAAAACGTTCCTTTTCTGGCAAAAGAGAATGACTCCAAATAAATTAGCTTTCAAACCTGATATTTAAGGATGTTTTATTAGTCTGATGTCTCTCCAAGTCTTGCCAGAGCCATCACGCTGAAAAGCTGTGGACTTGGTTATAATAAAAGAGACATTATTTGTAGTTGTTTCCTCTCGGCATTATCATGTAAGGGGAAAGGCAAGTGGAAAAGCACTTTCCAGTGTTGTGATCCATCTCCCTCCTCTTGCTCAGTTCATAGGCTGAGCTCCTGATGATGGATGGAGCAGGGAGGTGTTTGGGTGCTGAGCAGGAGCTTGTGCTGCATAGAAATGCTCCAAGGATCTCTATGGCATGGGGCGAAGCAGCCCCATACCTGCAGGAGACAGCACTAGAACCAAGTCACATCCTACCACCCTGGCTGAGCACAAGTCTTCCCTCTCCTGTGCTGCCTCTGAACTATTGTAATTAATGGGAGGGGGAGAAGAGTGTCTTTTCTTTTCATGTTTCTCTTTGTTTTGCTGTTGGCTTGCCTTTGTGTAATGTTTTTATTAATTAAATGTAGGATTTTTATCTTTTAAAGGAGGCAAAGAGCCAAGCTTCGACTTTTCACATAAATACTGGCAGGACAGCTTATACGCGAGAAGGAAAACAGAGGTTATCATGATTAGCACATGATTTTACTTGGGCAGTGGATCAGTTAAATTAGTCTTGAAATTACAACATTTCAGCTACTGGTATTTTCCATATTAAAAATAAAATTTAATTTTCCAGTTTTGCAGAAGCAAAAATTCAAACCATTTGTTGCTTTCCATCACCACCACCCCCGCCAGGAGAGAAGGAAAAGGAAAAAGAGAGAATTAAATACAGCCTAATCCCCCAAATAAATTTCCACAAAGGCTATTTCTGTCGGAGAGGACATGTCAGTCCAGACACTTCAGCCATCCTCAGTGGCTGTACCGTGTGGCCTGTCCCTGATAGATGTGTGTGCTCCATTGCTTCTGATGTCCTTTAGCACGGGGCAAACTGGCCTAAATCTTCTGAAGTCTGTGATTTTACTGTATTTCTGGCTGTATCTCCCAGATCAGAGTTTACCATGGAACACAGAATCATAGAATGGTGCACTGATGCTCCTCATGCCCTCTGAGTCACTGGACGTGAACTAACATTCCGCAAAGCAGCATCATAGAATCCCAGAATGGTTTGGGTTGAAGAGACCTTAAAGCTCATCCAGTTACAACCCCCTGCCATGGGCAGGGACACCTTCCACTAGAGCAGGTTGCTCCAAGCCCCATCCAACCTGGCCTTGAACACTGCCAGTGATGGGGCATGCATGCTGCCGAGCCAGCTCTGATGGAGGAGTGCCATTTCTGACCGTGTGTGGCAAGCTTTTTCAATGCTTGATTTAGTTCCATTCAGGCTACAAACCAGAGAAGCAAACCAAAAACAGAGAAGGAAAAAAAAGCAGGAAAAAAATCTTTTCTGATTTTCAACATAAAGCTAGGATTACCACCAAAGAACAATAAAAATTCTTTTATTACCAACAACAGGAAGAGCAAAGGAAAATAAAACCACAGATTATCTTTGTTATATTTTTTCCATAACAAATAAGGTCTTTTCTGGTCATGTTTGGCTTTTTTTTTTTTTCCCCCTTAAAATTGTATCTGTTTAGGAAAGAAAAATCTTATTTAGAATAAAACCAAAACTGCAGAGGAAAAAGCGTAGCTCTTATTTAAGAGTTCGACATCATAACCCATCTGTTAAATAACAGTATTCTTAAAGGAAAGTAATTTACAAATAAAAGGACGGAAAGGAAAGGTTGTATGAGTTCCTGAGCCCATTGTTGATAGCAAAGCACAGAGAACTTCCACTATCTATAGTCACGGAAGTCATGTATTAGCAGGAACCAGCACTGGAGGTTCCCACAGGGAGAAGATCCTTGTAGAGAAATGTGGCTGTGACTCGCCTTTGTATTTCTTTATTCCCAACACTTTTTTGTAGTTTAATTGTGGGTGACTAAGGAACATAAAGTATTGAAGAGGAGTGGAACGAGCTGCTTTTCCTGGCTAGTGGGTGTGATGGAGCTGCATCCTGCAGAGCCCTGGTCCGCCATCAGTGCTCCCACCACACAAGTGTGGCTGAGCATCAGCTGAAAGCAGCTCCTCTGAGTTTGAAGGGGATGTAAACTTATCTCTCAGAGCTCTTTTTTCATGCTTTCCCCAGATTTGAGGGTTCATTTGGTTTTGTTTTTGCTGGGCTTCTGAGAGGAAAAACTCTTTTTCCTCTTCCAAAGCCTGGCATGCTTTCTTCATTTGCCCAGCATTTGGTGTGTGGCTCTATCCGAGGCTGATTAGGGTCGATAACGTATGGCAGTGAGTTATTACCATGTGAGACTGTAAAGCCAAAACAGACGGATTTGACATAAAACAGGCACAGAAATGGACTTTTTTCCCCTTATCTGACTCTGCTCTTGATAACAAAGGCAGCCTGGTAACAAAAGATCTTGTTTCCTATTAATCCATCGTGAGAAGTATCAGGCAATTCATCTTTCTATCAAAGAGGTTTGCCTGCTCTGATCTTCTGCCATGGAGTGACAGGAGATGCTGTTAATCCAGACCTAGGTAAAGGCTGTCCCAGATCACAGCAGCCAGGGTCCCCATGGGCACATCCCAAACAGGATCTGGAGCACAGTGCCTGGATCTCCCCTTAGGCAAACACAGAGCACTTTTCCCAAAGGGACGTTGAGGGTGGCTTGAGAGTGAAACAACAAAGCAGCAAAGTTCTTACCAAGTTTTAATGGGATTGAACCAGGAATAATTTCCAGGTTGTTTAATTAAACCCCTCAAATTATAAATAACAACATGCTGACAAGAGCCTCCATATCATGATATGTTCCTTCATTGTTCCTTCAGCTCCTTCTTGCACCCAGGTACCTCTTGCTCTCCCTGTACGGTGCTAACCCCCTGCTCTGCTTCATTTGGTAACCAAAGAAGTTAAAGATTCTCATTTTGCTTTGAACACTGATGTCTTAACCCAGAAAGCATAATTAAATCAATGTAGAAAAAACCCTAAGACTCCAGGTTTCCATTTCCATATTTCCAGATGTAAATACTTCTTTAATTCAGTACAAAATGATTGTACTGTAAATCCTTTTAGAACATTGCTCATTTTCATTTTTGGTTTTGTCTTAATTTTCTCATGTATTTTGTGGATGTGGGGTCCAAATGAATGAGAGGGCACTACCAATGTCTTGAACTAGCTTCTAAAAGACATTAGAGGGTCTTTTTCTCTCCTTGCACCACTGTTTTTAATCTGACTTCTCCATCATGGGCTTCCTCCAACCCCTTTTTGCCATAGTGTATGATGGGAGGATTAAGATTCCCATGGCCAAACACTTTCCTGAGGTACATTTGTATAAATATTACAGAATTCCTCAACATGAATTCTGTTGTATATTTCGGAAGATCATAGTGATGAAATGATGATACATCTGATCTAGAATCTATAGGAGGAAGATGTCCCAGAAGAAAAAAGCCAAGTACTAACCAGTTATTCAGAGCACAGTGTTCACATTTCTGGTCAGTCAAAACACCCAAACTGAATAGCACTGGATATTTCCTTTGTAAGAGCTGCTGGGTACAAATCTAGATCTAAGAACCAGACAGAAATAAGATGCAAAATCAGGGAAAAAAGTGATTTTAGTGTTGTGTGGAACAGAGCTGAAGTCAGGCCGGGTTTGGAGGAGATGGGTTGGCAGGAGATATGGCCAAGGACCTGAGCTGCATTAATTACAGTGGTTTAGATAAGGTGCAGAAGGGGCATACACATAAGGATAACATCTACCTGTTCTCTTATATTCTCTGATACAGAATATAAAACCTACATTTAATTACATTACTTTTCTATTTTGTAGAAGGTACAACAGCACAAGATACTTCCACGACATGGAAGACCTTTATCTTAACCATGTCTTTCCTCCTGTCCATCCCTCAGTCCATGAAATAATGCAATACAAAGTCATACAGAGGAGGACAGAAATCCATTCTGATTCATTCTTTCCTAAAGACACTTTCTTTTAAGAACGGTGGAAAGTACCTTCTTTTTTTTCCACAACCATAATTTAATTCTTTATTTTAACCAAGTTGCTTCGTTCTTTCTCCTTGATAACTCACGAGTTCAAATGTAAAAAATGTATTATTACAAGAGACAATTATGGGGTTCAAAGCATTCTGAAGCATTCCATGCTTCCAGCTTCTGGTACTGATATAAGTAGAGGAATATTTGTGGTTTTTTTACTTGCATGAAGTGGAAGAGTTCCAAGAGCTGGTGGTAAAAGGCCTAATGAAAGTCTGCCTTCATCAGACACAACAAAGATCCTGCATCATGGGAGGTTAACTGTTTATATGGACATGATGCCCAAGCACCATCATACAACCCAAACAAGCCCTTGTCCATGTAAACTCAATCATTTCATGCTCAGTCAAAAATAACAATATCAAAATAATAAGAAAATAATAAATCCTGGTTTTGTTTGGCTTTTTTTTTTTAATAACAAAGCATTACTTTGGGAGTTGAAGGTATGCAACTCCCTAGTTCCCACAGTTTGTTTGGACTGAAGATGTGTCTAGCACCTTTGGTGGTATAGTTGGACAGCAGCAGGCTATAGAAAGAGTGTCTGTTTTGAAGTATGCACAGTTGTTGCACAAACATCTGCCTGCTGTAGTGCAGGAGGTTCTTTTCTACTGAACCTTCTGTTTGTCATTTATTTTTCCATTTTATAAATACTGATTGGAAACTTCTTCTTGGAAGGAAGAAGGAAATCTTGTGGATTGTAAACACTGAGAAGAAGATGAACTGTTTAGGATGGTGAAAAGGGTATAAGGACTAAAAGCATAATGTTAAGTAGAGGAAAGTTTAGGCTGAATAACAGGATAAACTTCCAAGTGCTGAAATCTTATTAGACTGTGGAAAATTCTTCCAAAGGATGTGGGAGAAGCTCCACTGTTTGAGCAGTTTACCATTAGGTCGGACAAAGGACTAAAAATAAACCTTAAACCATCTTGCCCTAGCAAAGGGGATGAACTGAAGAGGCCAAGTCAATGTATCCATCACCACCTTCTTTGATTTCATTGATCACAAATCAGTTCATGTCCAGGGAGTGAGATCATCAATGAGATGTGGATGTCTAAAGAGGAATTAACTTACCATGATACCCATGAGAGAAAGAGCAGCCAACAGGAGCTGCATATTTGCTGGCAAATTTATTCAAGTCCCTTCTATCAGATGGTCCAATGACCAGGAGAGAAATTGAGTTTTAAATATGCATGGGTTTAAGTAACAGGCTAATAAAATTGTTGTCAGTGTGGATAGCACTGTCAGATGATCTAAGTTGCTAACTGGGTTTGTGCAGTAATGGCAGCTGATGAGACAAAGAAGATACAGCAGGATTTACGACTGTAACAATGCATCAGCAAGATTAGAGTGGTTTGGATATTAATCCACATGTTGCCTTTTCCCCTTCTCTTTATGGATGATCTAAAAGCAAATTCTAACTTGTTTTTAAATCCATTCATGGCGATATTGACCTGAAGTGCCTGAAATCTGCCCCTTGACTTTGCTGCGTCCTTACATTTTATCAGACTGTCTGAATTTATTGCAGAAACACCACAGAATCATAGAATAGGGTTGGAAAGGACCTTCAGATCATTCTGAACTGTTTGCTCTGGGGACTTGTTATGAGGCTTCAAGATCTGATCTGTGTTGCTTAACACTGGCTGGTCAGATGAATCACATGGTGGCCTTTCCAGTCCTGAATGGAGGCATGTGTAATCACATCTGGTGCAAATATTTCCTGGTAGAAACCGAAATGTCAGTTTCTGTAAATACTTCTCTGTGTGATTCTGAAGTTTGCTCTGCGCTACATTTTTGGCCAGTAAAATTTGATAACTCCGAAGTTCTTAGAAAGCAAAGACAAAGACATGCAAGCATGGCCAAAGTGGCTTTACTGCGAATTTGAATGAATCCAGTATCAGCTAAAGCACATGTTAAATCTGCAGTAAAACGGAATATTCTGTAAAGACTTGAGAAGATGCACAGTTCTTGAGTTAATAGTAGAGCAGACGAAACCTCAGGGGTTTAAGTTAAAAGCAAATCAGATGGGATCATCTCACTGTTGTATGCATGGGAATATATAGAATATATACTTTCAGTAGATGAGATAAAAATGCAGTGTTTATGTTTACATGCCTGTTTGGTATTTTCTGCTGGACGTATTATGGGGTTTGAGACAGTGTCTGAATCCCACCTCAAGCATAGATGACCTAAGGCCAAGTTGGACAGGGCTTGGAGCAACCTGCTCTGGTGGAAGGTGTCCCTGCCAGTTGCAGGGGTTTGGAATTGGATGAGCTTCAAGGTCCCTTCCAACCTAAAGCATTCCCTGGTTCTGTGATTCTATGATTTCAGTCGCTGGTTAAATCAAAATGTTTTAATTTCTCTGAACATGTGATAAAAACCTCATATGGATACTTGAGCTTGGAACCCAAGGATAAAGGGACTTCTTGTGTCTTTTTTAGTAGTTTCCTTCTTAACTGTTGCATTTAGCAAGAGATTTCTCTTCTTTATTCCCCTTTCCTCTAACACATCTCTACCTTCTCTCACTTCTTTTGGTTTTTCATTTTTCCCTTCAAGCTATTCTTCCTTCCTCACTTTGTCCCACACCTTTCCTTAACACTACCCCAGATCTTTTTCCTTCTCCCACTGTTATGAATCCTCAAGGGCCACAAGAATTTTCCATTTTCCTGCCCTAAACTCTTCGTATATCTCTCCCCACCTCATTACAATAAAATAATTCTTCCATTTCGCTGTCACCTCCATTTAGCTCTCTCACCCTCCACTCCCTCTTTTTCCCCTGGTTTAAAGACCGACCAGCATTTCCTGAATTGGAAAAGCCACAATAATATTTTTTTCCATTGAAAATACCACAAGTACAGTATTTCCATTGAACACACCACAAGAACAGTGTTTCCATTGAACATACCACAAGGACGGTGCTTTTGAGGTATCTAAATGCTAAGATGAACTCATCTTGGACTCATTAAACCAAAGCTCCTTCTCTTCTCAACAAAAAAAAAAAAAAAACAAAAAAAGAGAATTTACTCAGACAGAGAAAGAATTTTTATTCACAGGTTTTAAAAAAGAGACAAAAACTACAATAAAAACAAGAGCTCGACAGAGCCAGGACAATCCTGCACTTGCTTTGTGAGTAAAATATAAATAGGTTTTAGCAAGTGAAAAAAAAGGAATCCATTAAAACTGCTTAGAGTGGTTGAACAGCTGGAAAAGCAACTTTTTTTGTGATAACATTTAAAGCTGCTTAGCAGCTGGGGGAAAAAATCGCCTGTAAAAACACTTAACATTTACAGCCACTCAGTGGTTGGAAAATCAACTTGTTATAAAATTGATTTAACATTTCGGTGGCTGGAAAAGACATACACACACACATACATCTAACTGCAGCGTTTTACATGGCTATTTATGGGTATTTAGACACAGATAATGCTATAAATAGATAAGCTTGGCATTTCTGCTGATGCCATTGTGGCAGGGAATCATTTCCATTCAGAGAACTCACCAGTTCTATTTTATTTTCTGGGAGCTGAAAACGAAGCCATTTAAATTCCCACCAGTCTGAAGTCTGGCACGCCAGGTTGCTCCGCATCCCGCCCAGCCCCCAGGAACGCCTTCAACCATTGTAGTTACGGAGCACTTCATGAAATAATAAGCTAGTTCTGCATCTGATCAGCTCAATGAAAGACTGAGTGCGGCAGCAGAGCCCAAGCTGGTTTACAGATAGCATTTGTAACCAAGGGTGCTAGATGGGATCATCTCCATCAGCTCACCTGATGTGATGGGACTGACGTACCACCTGCCAATCACAGCCCTTATAGCTGACAGCAGCTTTGCATCCCCAGAAGTGACAAGAACAATATCTGATTATTAAAGAAGTGATGTGAAAAGCACCATGTAAGTGGTAATTAAGCATATTTGTTTCTCTCTGAGATTAGAGTTCTTTAAAATGTCATTTTAAAGTGTGAGTCATGTAATAAGCCCCAAAGCAGCACCAGGCAGTTGTGCTATTGCCTAAACGTGAACACTAACAGGCTTTCTGTAAACCATGAAGCACTTCCATGTAGGAGAACCTTGATGCGTGTGGGCATACATTGGGAATAATTGCTGTATTAAGTTACTGCAATAATGTAATAGATCTGTTTGCAGCACAGGAACTTAATTCCTGACCCAGTGACACCCGGCCCCTGGTGAAGCAGCAGCACTTTCCGTTGCTGTCCCTAAGGCTTTACCTCCGTCTGACGTCTGTATTTATTTCATTTAGCCAAATGTGTGTCTCTCCGACAAAATTAACTGGATACACCCATCATTCATGAGATGTCATGAAACCATAGAGGCAGTTACTGCACTGCTACAAGAGCTTTCAGCAGTAAAATGTGTTATGTGATGCACGTTTTGATGGTGGAGGGCAGTCCAGGCAAACCAAGAGTCCCTGTAAAACCCAGTGGTCCACCCTCACTCCCCAAGTGCTGACCGCAAGCTCATGCTGAGCCCCTTCAGAAGAGAACAGTGTCTCCTGGAGCAAACACAGCTAATTATGTTTTATTTCCAAGCGAATATGTCCTGACTGGTTGGATTATGGCTGAGCCTGTGTAACCGATCACTCCCTACCCAGTATAGAGGGAAGAGCATTGGGTGCTGTTTCCCAAAGCCCCAAACTTCTCCCGGAGTCAAGAGTAGAGCCCAAAGTGCTGCTTAGCTGGGTTCGATGCCAGCTTTTGGAGCTAAGATGAGAAATTGGATGTCTTACCTCTGCTGGTAACTCTGCAGATAATGAGGCGACGTTCCCAAAGTATCTGAGACAGGGATCTTTAAAGCATAACCACTTTGTGGCCAAATGCTTGTGAAAGTGGAAAAATAATAATTACCTATGAATATGTGAAGACATATATTCCTCAAGGACAGACAGGAATCATTTAGTGTTGTCCGGGTGAAGGGAGGAGGTGCAAAAAGAAGATTTTAAGAAGAGTTTTCCTGCCAGGGAGAGCTATTAGGCACTGGAATTATTTCCTCAATGAAAGCCGAGGAAGGCAATTCCTGCAGACATTTAATAATAGATTGGGCAAAGAATTAGGAAATATAAAGAAGAAGCCTGTACTGGCAGGTAATTGAGCAAATCAGAACTAGCAGGACTCGAACTTCTTCGGTTTTAGCATAATTTAAAGTCAATAGATACTTCATTAATTTACAGTCTTTTTCATTGCAGTCCCGTTCCCAGGAATAAGGCAGAACAGCTTAACATTAAAGAAACACAAACCCAGTGAGTGCTGAGGACACTAGGATGATGCAGTGCCAGCGAGGCACTGCGATCTCATGGGCATGTAGAACATACACAAGCAAGTTTGCAAGCAGGCCACAAAAGCCAGTGTGGAAAAGAAGGGGGAGAAGAAGCCAAGGTTTGATCTGGAAAATAAAAAGGGAAAAGCAAGGATGAAGAAGCAGGGGATTGGATGAGATGGGATGGGATGGGAGGGGGTCCTGGAGAGGACTCTGTCTTGGCAACAACCATGGAAAATAAAAGTACAGAATAAAAAGCTGCTTTAAGAACAGCCTGTGATCAAATCCCAGACGAGGTAATTTGTATTTCAGGGGCTCGAGGAGAGGATGCTTGCTGCAGTCTGTGCCTCTGTACCTTGCAACACGTTTTGTGTTCCTGGACAAACAGCAAGAAATAAATCATGGGCATCCAGCTAAGGCCTGAACTGGGGTGTAAAGACTGAGCACCATCAGACTGAGTAACTAAATTTGGGGAAAGGCAGACACTGCAGAGCACTGTGGTGTCTGGGCTACCCAAAGGATGACTAAGCCAGGTTCTTTTTGACTCTGTTCATGCTGAGCAGCACGGTGGGTGCCAGGTTTTATTCTTTCATCCTTTCTCCCTGTTCTGGATTTTGAAAATAAAATGTAGGACATGCTGTAATGATTCCACATGGGATTATTAACCAGTGGTGTACATTGCTGGGCATGATATTGTGATGTCCTGGATGCTGAGGTCAGGAGGGGACATGGCCTGGGGCATCCCATCAGCTCCTTGAGTGACAGAAGGTGATGCCAAGTGCATCTGTAATACCAGCAGCACCCCATCTCCCTGCTTTCCCAACCTAGGACATGAAGTCTCTCCTGCACCTGGATGAGAAAAAGTTTATTCCTAAAACAAAGCTGAAGCGAACAAAAGGAACAGAAAATCCTCAAGGGATGTTCTCACCCATAAATTCCTTCAGAGCTGAGTAGATGTAAATGAAGTTTATTGGCTTTTTAACAGCATAATGGCAATTCAGGTTACTTGTAGGTCCATTCAACAATCCATATACATTATGAACAATTACTACCAGTTGTAATTCCATGAAGGCCATAAGTGCTTACGAGTGTATGGAAAGCTTGGTGTATTTGTCCCCTATTTTTATGTACTTGTTGACTGGAGTGGCTGGAGAGGCAGAGTCTAACACACTTGTTTGGGTTTAATAGCCACTTACTCCACAAGCACCATCACTGGCTGATGTTATTATCATTAAACTTGAGTATCGGTAACAGAACCTGCCCCTGTACTTCTCCGGTTACTCCGTGGCCTGCATAGAGAAATCCTCAGTACAAATCTAACCCTACTTACTTAGAAGCTGCTCAGAAGTCCAGGTTATTCACTACTTGTTTGCACAGTGACCAGAGCAATTAAATTTTACCATGTTTGGAGCCTGGGATAATCCTGGAGCCACCATCCCTCTTGCTCCAGTGGCAGCTCCAAGCAACACAGGGCTCTGTGTCCTTCACTGATCCCAGGGAGGGCATCAGAGCTGATGTGGTGAAAGGAGCTTTTATCTTCTCATCAAAGATAGAAGAAAGAGAGAGGAATGATTCTATGGATATTACGTGAGTTAATGCTTCCTTTTGAGGTATCTGCACACTTTGCAGTACAATTAGACCCAAGAAAACAGAGGCCATGAAGGAAAAGAAAGCTGAAACTCTGAATTTGGATCATCGCAGTAGGAATAGAAAATACTTTATGGAAAAGTCACTAACTTCATGCTGTACTGTACAGCTCTAATTTATACGTTATTAGAAGCTCATATCACCATTGGATTTAAATTATAGCAATATTAACATCCATCAGCAAGCTGACCTAGAAACTTACTTATTTAAGAACATAAGTGGTCTGAGTGAAAGCCTTATTTCAGATGCCAAAACAAAAACAAGTACAATGGGGTTTGGATCTAGACAATGGTTGGGAACTGTATTGGCAGCCATCAAGTTAGAATATTTGATCTTCACAGCTTGACGTCAGGAATGGCTTTTAAATCTCCTGGCTGGTAAATAGATCTGGCTCACACGTTGTTTAACATTTGAGGTGCTTATAGATATTGTGGTCACAAAGTTGATCAAACATGCAAGGCATTATTTGTAGGAAAAACATTTACCTTACTGGAGAGGCTTGACATATACAGAAGGCTCAAATGATTTCCCGTCTGCTTTAATGTGTGAAGGAAAGTGGAATTTGCTTTGAGACTCAAAAAACCAGGCAGTTCTTGAGATACATGCTGCTGAGTCTGGTAAGGCTTTGAATGCCTATGGGCAAGTTTAGCACCAGTTTCTTTTGTGAGGTGAAACTAGTCCAAAAAGGTAGAAACTTTTACATTGTAAAGGGAAGCAAAAAGAAAACGATCTGAGATTCGATGATTGCATGTGAAAATTGTGGTTATCGTTTCGGATGCCCTGTTCCTCTGCCAATGGGAAATAAAGGAAAAAGAGAGGGAGAAGGATTGGAAAAGTGGGGGAAAGAGGGAAGGAGAAAAGCAGAAAAGAAAGGTAAAACACAGACATTTTTGAAATCTTAGCTGAAAAATGTACTCAAGATTTTCCATTAGGAAGCTCCAGGGAAAAAGAGGGATCCTGTTCAGAGGAGGTGGTTTCGAAATGAAAAACTGAAGGAGTTGGAGGGTTTTCTGTAACTAGACCAAATCTTGTGTTCCAGCAGGACACGATACAGGGGTCTGCCTCTCCCATTGCTTTGCTGCCTGCCTTTAGGTAATGCTTCACCGAAGCAGAAGAACCAATGCATTAAAATACATGCTCTTATCCCAGCACAGCAGTGTGATGCAGACACTGGAAGCTGCAGTTAAAGAGGATGACAGTGGATTAAAAGCAATGAGGGAAGGGAAAAGGGCCAGTTCTCATCCTGAGAGCTACTGAAGCAAAAGGAGTAGCATCCACAGTGTTCCAGGCAAAGAGGAACACAACAGCCCTCAAGCTTCCACCTGCTGCTGTGCTTTGTGGTGTGTGACCCTTCTCCTGTGGCATGTGAGATGCCTTCAGGCTTATATGGTGATGTGCTGTATGGTGTAACCATAAATCCCACGTACTCCTAATGAAGCTCTGTGTTTGCTGCCTCTCTGGACATAAGTATCCCTTGGAAGACGCTCTAGTGAGAACCATTCATTTTCCAACAGGAAAATGTTACTTTTCCACTCCAGACTTTCAGTTTTTCAACTCCTTCAAGAGAAAAGGGAGGTCTGACTGTACAAGAGGGAGGGTGGCTCGTGTGGGTTCAGCTCTGCACTGACGCTGCTGTTCTGAATCATAGCTGAGATGAAGGTTATCATTCGCCTCAGCTTCAAAATACTCAAAAGCCTTTTCCTGGAAATGGTTTATTTTGAAGCGAAGTGCTGCAGCTTGTGCACGGCTCCTGTTACTCTGACTACTGCACATAGAAGCTCCTAATAAGCCATTCTCAGAGTACTGTGTGGAGATTGGCAGCCACGTGTAGGGTGAGATGGTGTCAGTCTCTGATGAAGGATGCTCTGCAGGGTGACTTCCTCCATCGATAAACCAGGAACTAAAGAGGCACATTGGGAAACTAACTCCCAACAGTGGGGGAAATGTGAGCTGGCATTCACACTTGTATTAGGCATCAATGAATCCAATAGGCTAAAAATCCACTGAAAACCGGGCTTCTCAGGAAAAAAACTTGCTTTTCTAACTTTAAAAGTGTTGAATTTCTGTGGGAACAGCAGCTTGCTTTATTCTGAAGGCTGTTTTCCAGCAGATTGGATGTGTAAGACCTACAGACTCTGGAGCAAGAAAGCAAATAGAAAGGACCAGTTTTGATATGATTTTACTAAAAATAAAGGCATTTTTTAAGTCAGTCCCTGGTGTTTTGGGCTTCTGAATGCTTCGGACAGACAGTAACAGACACTATCCAGGAATCAGAATATTACCCCACAAGCTGGGTAACTAATAAGCAGCCCTTAAATAACAAGAGCCATTGCTGAGAAAACTCATGAACAATTGAAATAAGCAATTCATTTGAGAATCCGACAACTTGTAGACAACCTTTGAACAAAGAAGTTCCAAAATCCCAGTCCAAAGTCTCAGGATCAGCAAAGGATATGTACAAAATTCTCTTTTATGTTATTATTGGACTGGGCCAGACGTCCAGACACACCGAGTTACTCAAGCTCGCTGTCAGCTACACTATAAATTTGTATGGAATTTCAGTGCTATCTCAGAGGGGCAATATTGGCTTAAGGTGTTTCCATTTCAGAGCCTTGTCCCATGGCAGACTGGTATATTTTTTTGCCCAGTTTTTGCCTAGTGTTGAGCTTTCTGAATGACTTTAGCTTCACAAATCTTTATTGGCCACATATTTCTCTCCCAGACAGCTCCAGCTCCACATTACTGCGATCCAGCGCCTGCCAGTCAGACTTAACACCAGTCTGCTGTCAGTGGATGCTACTGTGCTATTTATAAACCCTTTGCTACATACAGGTATTTATGGCACTGACGAGGGTCAGGAAGAACAGGAAAAAAAGGGAAAAAGAAAAAGTTCACTCCACTTTTATTAGTCAAGTTCACAGCCAACCATATGGCCACAAACTGGAAGCCGCCAGCTCAGACAACTGGAACAACATCACTTTCTGAATCCTGCAGAAGTCATTATATTGTATTATATATGTAGATATATATATATCTTTAGAGAGAGGTGTCAGATATTTAATAAATGATAACAAAGTCCTGCCTGTGACTCCTGTGTCACTCTTGTACCTAATCCCTGGTATATAACAGAAGGTCCCTCATTTTACAGATGCACGTGCCTCCCGACTGCAGTCTTGCTGCCACTTCCCTCCCATTAGACTCTTACCCAGAGGGATAAGTTTCTTTGCTGAAATAAATCATGTTGATAAAGATACAGACACAGTCCTGAGTGGAACAGGAAGAACATGCAGCTGCGCCTGCAACTGCTAATGGAGGGGATAGAGCCCCTTAAGTCTCTGCAACATATTTTGGAGGTTATTTCATGAGCTCTTTTGCTCTGGGTTTTTTTCTTTTTTCTGTGGATGTTTCTTAATGGCAAGTTTGGGAAAAAGGTCTTTTTTTAGGTTTGTAGTGACAGAGGATTTAGGCCCCTGCACAAAAGGTATTGTGAAAAATCAATAGGAGTTGAGGTGCTCTGAGCAGAGCAGCTTGCATCACATATCACAGCAAGCTGTGCATCTCCTGAGGGCATCTGTCTTACATTCTCGGCTGGAGCAGAGCAAGCCCAGCTTGGTGCCCAGCAAGCACTGATAAAGTTTATCTGTTAGGAAGCTCTTCCCTGTGAGGGTGCTGAGGTGCTGGCACAGGGTGCCCAGAGAAGCTGTGGCTGCCCCATCCCTGGCAGTGTTCAAGGCCAGGTTGGACACAGGGGCTTGGAGCAACCTGCTCTAGTGGAAGCTGTCCCTGCCCGTGGCAGAGGGTTGGAGCTGGATGATCTTTAAGGTCCCTTCCACCTCAAACTATTCCATGATTCTATGATCTGTGCATTCAGCTTTGTGGACATCCTAGCTCGTGTCCCAAAGGGACAAAACTGCCTTTTAGCATATCTCATTAGCTCAGACGTACCAGGATGACGATAAATGTACCACTACCAGGGCTGCATTTGTCAGTCTTGCTCTTGGGTCTCTGCCTTGCACTTTGCTGAGCAGAGAGGCCAACAGGCAATCCTGCACTCAAGGGCTGGCACTGATGTTGCCTGTTATTGTGGCTTTCACAAGGTCATTCTCATTCTTCTTGCATCAGTTTCCCTATCTGTAAGATAAAGGTTCCCAATACCTATCTACATCAGAAGCTTGTGTGTAGGTTTAATTACTAATCCACAGTCTCTGTGGGAGTAACAAAGAGGCGGAAGCACTGGGGGAGGGAGAAGCCGGGTAACAGTCGTAGGAAACACATGGTCACAGAGCTGAGCTGCTGCAGAAATTCCCATCAGGGAACAATGCTGCACCAGCTGGGAGGCGGAGAAGGTGACCTCAGGGCTTTGCCTCTCTATCCCCACGAGCCCATTGTTCTATTGTGTCCTTCTCAGGGAGTTCAAGGGGATAAACAGCATTTTCCAACTGAGCTTAATCTCCAGGATGGCTTTCTTCCCTTCTAGCTGTATTTGAGCAAAGAAATCAAGTGTGGATGCACTCTGCACCTGCTGGGGTGTGGGTTCAGCATGTGGTTTGGTACTTGCAGTGTACATCCCAAAGCATCCTGCTGTGCTGGGCTGGTGGCTGGAAAGAGACACTAGAGATCAAACCCAGGAGTTCAGTGACATGGAGGATGATGTTCCCAAAGGCTCCCCAGTGATCTTCAGTCCCAACAACACACAGTCAAGGCACCTCGTATGATCAAGAGTGCAGCATCCTCTGCACCATAGCCATGGCTAAAGGCACTCTCAGAGCTGTGCTGGTGGTGGGAATGAGCCCAGGGCTGGTGAGGAGCCATTGTGGTCCTTCCCTACTGATATCCAGAGTGATTCACCCCTGCTTAGCCTAGTGCCAAGGAAATGGTGATGTTCAGAATACTGAGCAATGCTGCACCGCAGGGGACTGGGAGAAGCAGGCACTACACCGAGTCAGGGCTAACCTCATGTTCTGAATTCGACACAGAAATGAGAACTGGGACACGTGTATTAAGAGATCCAGTTCTTTAAGTTTCCCGAAAAGCTCAGCAAATTGCCTGAAGGGGCATCTTAAAGGACCTGAATTAAAACCCCAGCATGAGCAGGTGTAATGCAACTGCCTTAAGAACCTTCACCCAGACAAAGCACAGTTCAGCTAGCTGTTGCCTTCACTTCCCTGCATTACACCCAGCTTCTTCAAGAAGTAAAATGACCATTATTCTCACTCCTGATCAGACATGATAAGCACATCTTTCCCCCTGTGACCGTGTCCCCAAATCAGCTGCATTCCTTGGAGTCAGTGTTTTCTGCAAGGATGTCCTGAGGCCACTTCCCAGGCTGTGGCTGTGTTAAATCTCTTCTATTGCACCATGCCCAGGACTCCTGGAAACCTCTGTATTGCTGGAGGAAGGAGGTGGCAGATTGGCAAATCTAATAGTTTGTAGAATAAAGCCATATAAATTCCAGCTGTTGCCATATGATCAGTCTGCTTTGGCAGATGTGCTGTACTGCCCTGGGCCTGTTTGATTTCAGCGTGAAAGTATGTCCCTCTGAAATCAGAAGGCACACCTACTGTTATTCAAAGTTCCTTCAATATGCCAAAGCTTTTAATCACCTGACAGTCTGTTATTTTAGTACATCCTTCTCTGCTGGCTTTTTGGAGCTGTAGAAACTTAAAGCACTGCAGGAACCTGGTGCAGAGGAACCTTTTGCCCATGGTGAGAGTAGCTCCATCCCTCTCCCATGCGAAGCATCTTACTTGTGATGAGACATCTGAAATGAGGCCACAGCAAAATGCATGACCAGTGACTGCAGAGTGGCGGAGACAAGAGGAACAGGGAAGAAGTCACCAAGATTCAGTGACAGCAGAGGTTGAAAGGACTTGAACTCCAAGCCATCCTGCAGGACTCAGTGGGCTTACGTGTTACTTATCCCTATTCCATAAATATGAATTTTATGGACACCACCTCCTTTTGCAGAGTGGAACAAAATACAGTTTGGTAATTGAGAATGATAGGAGAGGGGGAAGAAAAAGATGGATGTGGAAAGTACCTTGTCTCCTGAAAGAGAGGCAACAGAGGAAACTGGGAAGCACGCAAGGAAAGGGATCAGCGAGGAGGGAGAGGGGAAGGGGGAGGCCCAGAGGCACAGAAGTGAGCGGAGGGAGAAAATGGGAGCTCGGTGGCATGGTGTTAGTCGAGCCTTTCTAAGCAAAGGTTCTGCCAGCCAAAACAGCAGCAAGTCTGAAATTGGTTAGGGATTGTTTATTTATTCATACCACAGGATGTAAACTAATATACTTAAATCCCCCTGGGAAAACAAAGCTGGCTCTTTCATTTTGGTACATTTAAGAATATATTCATCCTTCTTTCTCCCCTTCTACGAAGTTCAAAATGCTTCAAAGAACCAAGAAAGACTCACAGGCTGAATTCCTGCCTCTTCAGGGATGAGAAACAGTCATCACATTGAAGAGTGAGTGGTTGGGACCTTTGGTAGGCAGATGTAAGACATCTTCCTATGGTGCCTCGTGGTTCATGTTCAGGAATGACTTTTTGACTCTTAACCAGTATTTAAAGCTTTGCTGGGCAGTAGATGTGACTGATATTTATGTGAAATTAATCCCCCTGTGCAGGAGGCTCTACACACTCAGCTCAAAATGTGTTTTTAGTAGGAGTTAATTGGAGAATGAGTATTTACTTTCAGCTCAGGTTTTGCTTCCTTGGCTTCGGTTTGTAAGTGTTGAAGGTTTCACCTTCCCAACACAAAAATAAAGTGAAAACAACAAGATTCTCAATTGCTCACTTAGAATAACCTGAATGGAGCTTTATATAAATTACAAATACTTCAGCAAGGAAAAAACTACTGAACCTGCAGCTGAAAAACAAGGTCTGTGGGGTTATGGAGGATATCCCTGCCATGCTGGGCACTGCTCCGGAGCTGCATTCCCAAGGAAAAGAAGTAAAAAAGACATTTAATTGACTAAAGTCCTGATTGTCTTTTCAGACACCCTTCTTGATGTGGTTGGAGATTGGAACCCTTTTGGAAAGCAACTTGACATTTCATAGCTGAGATATTTCCTCCATTGCTTTTGACTTTCAGGCCTCAATTATTTCCACCAGGAGAGCGTTTGCCAAGCTGATGAAATTGGAAACAGAGTGGATGTTATAAAATACAGGTAGCTCCGGCCGCTGTGCGTGATGCTGCCTCATGTGTTTTGTTCATTTTACTTCTCCCCATTCCCTTTCAAGGCTGGAGCAGGGCAGGGGCTGCACCAGCACATCTGTGTCCAGGTATCACTTTTAGCTTGGTCTCTAATCTGGAAAATTGCTTATAGTTTTTGCAGGGACAAATTCTTCTACCCAGTTGCGGAGGGAAAGGAGCGAAACCATTCTTGTCCCTCAACAGGTTTTGATGGAAATTCTAGTCCTGTGCCAAATGATCACTGAAAACATTTTTAAAGAACATTTATGGGGAAAATGTTGCAATTCTTTGGCTTTTTGTGCCCTGTTTAATTTTTCCTGGGGATGGAAACTGGTAAACTTTCAATTTACTGCAGCCATCCTGGTTTACAGCTTAGAAAAACACCTTCTCTATGGCTCTGCTGTCATACCTACATGACACAACTGCACCAATGCAGCCAGAGCCACGGGCCCTCAGCACATCTGAACATTTGGTCCAAGTAGCGATGCTTAAATATGATGGACTCTGAATTCATATAATCATAGAATGATTTGGGTTGGAAGCAACCTTAAAGCTCATCCAGCTCCAACCCCTGCCATGAGCAGGGACACCTTCCACCAGAGCAGGTTGCTCCAAGCCCCTGTGTCCAACCTGGCCTTGAACCCGGCCAGGGATGGGGCAGCCACAGCTTCTCTGGGCACCCTGTGCCAGCGCCTCAGCACCCTCACAGGGAAGAGCTTCTGCCTCAGAGCTCATCTCAATCTCCCCTCTGGCAGGTTAAAGCCACCCCTTCATGTGCTTGTAAACCAGTGCTGAGTGAGGCACTGTCTGGGACCGAGGCAGCTGAGGAATCATGTGGACACAAGGAAAAAACAGCTGAATCCTCTGTGCTAACTTCAAAACAGGAGGTGACGTAGGATCCACTTCTCCAAGCAGCAGCACTTCTCTGTGCTGCCCCCATCTCCTGACCTAACCGGTCCTGCGAAGTCGCCTTAACCAAATAAAAGGTTTGGCTCTGAATACATCGGGGTTGGTATTCAAAAAGGATTACATGGTTCCCACCAGGAGCCGGGGCAGGAATGGGATGGGGGTGTCTGAGGGCAGCGTTCATCCCCCCACCCCTCAGCTGGGGTCCTAGAGCTGCTGTTACTGCACAATGATCCAGCTGTGCGTCATCCCGAGTAATAAAATGCAGATGCCCTGAAGCAACAAGTGATTTGTTTAGACCTGGAGGAGCTGATTACAGGATTGATGGTCCCACAGAGGAGCAATAGCTGTCCTCTCTTCTGGGAGACACCAATCCAAGATAGAAGGAGCAGTTTATCTGTGCCAGCACTTGAAGCCTGAGGACGTTTCTGTAGGAAGTAACCATGGTAAAACATCCTCTGCAGCATGTAAACAATTTTTCCCTATTCAGTATGGTCCAAAATAAAGCAGGGAGCTGTGTAAACATCTCCAGGTTGCCCTTGCTTGTCTTTCACTCCCGAGCTGTGGAGCAGAAAGCTCCACTCAGGAGCCAGTACGTCCCTTAACTTCCTTCTGATCCGTGATCCAGCACAAATACAAAACCAAATCACGTTTCCACGTAATCAATCCATGTTCTTAGAGAGGAAAAGAACCCTTAACAGCTGACTAGGAGACCTTGGAGTATAATAGAGCTCTCCAAACGCACAGGTGTGCCAAAATACTTCACCAACAGTGTGTGAGAAAGTATTCACATTGTTCCCAAACCATGGGAAAAACATATCCTGTTCCCATTTCTAACATGTGCCATTCATAACGCTCTGTATATTCTGCTCAGTGAGGGAACGTGTGTTGTCTCCTTGCAACCATCCCTGTTTCGGGGGCTGGTGATAAACTTTCGCTCGCTTCCGAGCATTGTCCTGCTCTCAAACAAGCTGGAGAGACCACACTGGTGTCCTTGTCCTGCTTGGATAGGGAAGCGAGGCTGCAGCATTGTGCTCTTTCTTTTGGCCTGACTTATGCCAGGAGAAATATTAAAGGAAGAGGATTTTAATGCTGTGGAGTTCTCACTGTCCCTTCCCCATGTGGATGCTCTGGCACGCAGTGCTTCCTACACGCGGTCCTGAGCGGCCAAAGTGTTACAGAGTGAATGGAGATCACTAGATGGTGAGAGAGGGAAATGAGAAGGACCAGAATAAACTCCGATGATAGGAAACTTGGATGTTGTGGTCACATTTAAATGAGCAACATAATAAGGGAAACAGAGAAGTGACTGTGGAGAAGAATGACAGATACTTATTGTTTAATCGTAGTGAAGTGCTTTTACATTTTTGGCTGACGCGAGAGTGTGTCTGCAGTTTCCACTTGACATGTTTTGGAGGTACAAGTAGCTTTCCTTTTCATCAGGAAAAGGTCCACGCACTTTTTTGATTAAAAGTAGCTTACAAAATAACAACAACTGAGAAACAAAATATGTTTTTACTTTCAGAATTTCTGCTAAGAACCACTTCATGTTGACATTTCAACCAACCTAGGGGCTCGGCAGCTCTTGACCATCCCTCTTTCTCTGCGCAAAGTAACAATGAGATTACACTTCTGAGTGGAGTACTCTGAGATGTGCCATTCTTAATAAGAATTACATGTTTAGAGCAAAATATATTGAAGTGGCATTTGAATTTGACTGTGTATTCTACCTCCATCTTGTTTAAAGAAGTCTTATAGCTTCATATCAATTTATTGACAGCTTCCAGCTCCTGAACTTTCCCATAAGGGAAGGAAGATAAACTGGACAAGAAAAAACCCTGGATTTTTTAACAGTTTGGTTCAAGAATTGCTAACGTGGCATCCGAGCATCACTGCACCACCCAGCAGAACAGATGGGAGCTGTGTTGAGTCTGAGCTCGCAGCAGACTTAATGTAACCTGAGCCCCAGGTGAGGCCATCCCAAAGTGGCTCTCCCTTCCTGGATGAGGAAAGGCATCTCCCAACACTTAGCAGCCAGTCTGGCCCAGCTTGGATTTAATCATTCAGATATTGAAGCCACAATGGGTTCCAGCCGAGTTCATCGGAGGTTCAGGGCGCTCAAGTCATGAATTAATTCCCACCAACACCAGAACTTCCTTAATTTGGGAAGATTGGGGTAATACTGCGGTAAATAAAGCCTGGCTATGAATAAGAGCCCTTTCTGCAGTGGGGTGGGTGTGTTCAGCTGCTGGAGCAGTTGGTGCCATTACTTACAGCTGACCGAAGCTAGGTTATTATATTACAGTAGTGTTTTCCAGACAACATGTTTTCCATTCCAAAACAGCAATTATTTTACTATTGATCATTCATTCCCAGGGATCTAATTGGAGATGTATAATGATGCCTGTATTTTCAGACAGAAATCACTGATTTTGGTTGTCTCTTTTCAGTCAGCAATTGTAAAAGCCTGCAGAGAAGCCAGCTGTTTCCAGGGGCCTGATTGCCCACCCATGAACATGAGGCGACCACAGTAATCACCATCAGAGGGTTTCTTAAATCCGTCCTTCTGTGGGTGGTGTTGAGACACTGAGATGCTCTGGATGTGGCAGGAAGAAGACACCAACTGCTCCTTGTCTTTAGCACTGAAGTGACCCTGATGCTTGGCTTAGGAAAGGGTTTATTATTGCAAGGACAATTGTTGCAAACACTAGGAATGACTGCAAGCAAAAAGCTGAGTCCCCCCAGCGCAGAGCTCAAGCCCCACAGCTTTACAGACCCGAACGCATCCCACACCAGCTACCCTACAGGCAATTCCCCTCTGGGGAAGGCACCGGAACCACACGTCCACTGGCTGAAGGCAGTGGTTTGGGAGCCAGCATTTACTGGTTTCCTTTTCCCATGGGACCAGCAGTGCAGCAGGTGGGGGGGACACAGGGACGGGACCCCAAACCTTCCCCTTGTGCCACCAGTGAAAACCAGGAAGCGCTTTGTCCCCATGGCCCTGCTCTCAGCTGAGGAGCTGGTGTAGGGGTTGCACAACGAGGCCTTTAAAAATAAAGTGCCTTAAAAATACTCTTTTTCTTCTTCTCTACATTATGAGAAGCCAAGTGAAAGCAGCAATTTTTGTGTTTTATTTTGTTTTAAACCAATGAAAGTTAATGTTTATAGCAGTCTAGGAGCTGGAAACCCAACCTAAGAAACACTTAATGTTTAGATCTACTTAGTGGTTGGAAAAAACAACTTTTTTAATGCTCCAGCAAATGGAAACAGCCACCCCTTGTAAACAAACCTTTAGCATTAAGATATTTCTTAGCAGCGGAAAACCTTAACTGCATGGAGACATAGTTCTGAGACATTTCGAAGTGATCAGAGGCTGCCGGCGTAACCACGTTCTGTCAGCAGAGACGTCAATGATCAATGGAGATGAAAGAAGAAAGAGTTTCCATACAGGATGCTTTGCTGAATCTTCATTTCACAATAATTTACTGTATTACACACATAATTCATATCCATATCAGGATCCAGTTCAACACTGCGTTACTCTACTTTAAGCATTTTAGGGTCAGTGAAGTTAAACCAACACAAACATCAAAGAGCCGGGCACAGGAATAAAAAATATTGGTTGTTTTCTGCAAGTACAGTAAAATTTCCCAGCCGTAAGATAACCCTGCCAGATACTTCAGTGGTGACCTTGGGAAAGTAATACGACAACCTGCTCAGTTGCTGTTTTGCCTCTAAAACCTCATTTCAACCCTGGTCATGTGCTCTGTAGCTGCTTGCCCTGACCGTGGGTTGAAGCATCCCTGAAGTGAGCTATGTATGGGAATTGTGTTTTCCCAGAGAAACAGTGGAAGTCCCATCATGAGACAATTAAATGCATCCGACTGACTGTTGGCAGGGAAGTGGCAGGCATGAACTCATAAGTCTTTTCCATCCTTTGTGCTTTAAATCTACTGCCTGGATGGGTCAGTGCATGTACCCATTGCTGCTGTTTGCTGCTGGATGCGGCCACTTCCTTGAAGCATCCACCAGCACATCAGTCATGACCTGCTGCGATGTAATTGCAGCTGGGGATGCCCTCCTGCTGTCCCACATGCCACAACGATGCCGTGTATCATCAGTGTGATCCCAGGAGGCTGTGTCCCCCTTCTCCCACTTGGAAAAGTGTCCAGTCCTCACTGGCATAAGGTGGGAACCTCATTGGGAAACCATTTCCCAGTGGGGTGGGAAACTTTGCCAGATGACAAGCAGGTAAGATGGGAAGAGGTGGGATTTAAGGGCTCAGGATGTCCATACACCCTCACCCCAATCCGGGTACCCCTGTGCCGCCTGATGCCGGCTTGCAGGGAGCGGCCGCCTGGTGCTTGTAGAGGTCTGGGAGCAAAAGCCGGAGTCTGACACGCTCCTCCTGCTGGGTCATTTCCTTCGAAACAATTGGGAGCTTTGATCCCGTTATGTGAGCGAGAACCTGCCTCTGTTCTCACTGTGCACCCTCGGCGGGGCTAAAAAAAGCCCCGTACGGTGACCGACACTGCGCGCGCAGAGCTGCGCTGCCGCTGAGTAAGCCTCTGTCCCCAGCTTAGGTAATTTCCTTGCATAAATCTCTTTTCAAGAAGGATCTTAAACAGACTTTAACCAGTACCAGACCTCTCTCCTCTGGATTTGATCCTGAGGAAATACCTGATAATAAACAAATACCTTGCTGGGATGCTCGGCCTTGCCAGAAATGACGGTTGATTTAAAAATCACTTCTTTTTATTGTTTTCCTTCTGTTTTCTCACTTTACCCTTTTTTTAGGTTAAAAAAATGAGGCAGAAATTGTAACCATGCAGGGCTAAGAAGGTGTTGCAGAGCAAAAAAGCCCCAGCAAGGCTAGCATCCATGGAGGGATAGCGTTTCACTTCTGCATGTCCGCGCTTCCAAAACACCTAAACCGCTACTATATTCCCTAGCTACTTTAAGATTTCCATTTGGATTTGGACCAGAATTTATGCAATTCCAGTGACCTTATTAAAGACAGTAAAACCCATCAAGCTTCAGCATCATACTGCTGCATCCTGGGAAGCTCGGGTACCTAAAAAGCGCAATACAAGTACAGACACAATATGTTTACCCTTGGCCTCTTCAGCCTGATTTTCTAAGACAATAAAGCTGAAAATCAAACTCAAGGGATGGAAAGGACTTTTACATCTGTATTGGCTGTTCAGGGTCAGATGTGTGTGATTAGAGTTCGTCTCCCTAAATTCTCCCCCTCCCAGCAGTTTCCCATGGAAAAAGCCCAATTTCCTGCTTCAAAGCGCTGTCCCAGCTCACTCCCACACTGGGATGGGTTGAGCTGTTATTAACACCTCTGTTTGTGTCGCTGTTACAGTTTGTAAATTCTCAGAATACGAGACTAAATAAACTTCACATTATTACCATAACAGCTCAATTAAGGAAAATCTGTTTATATTTTGCCGCCAGCAGAACTGGGAAGAGGAAAAATACAAGGTGTAGGGGATGTGCCTCACATTGCAGTCCTTCTCCATCCCCTTGTAGTTTATGTCCCTCAAGTAGGCAAGGAGGGGCATTGCCAATGACAGAGTCAGTTATCCACATGGGTGTGGATGCATGGGATTTTTAGATCATAGAATCCCAGACTGGTTTGTGTTGGAAGGGACCTTAAAGCTCATCCAGTTCCAACCCCTGCCACGGGCAGGGACACCTTCCACTAGAGCAGGTTGCTCCAAGCCCCTGTGTCCAACCTGGCCTTGAACACTGCCAGGGATGGGGCAGCCCCAGCTTCTCTGGGCACCCTGTGCCAGCGCCTCAGCACCCTCACAGGGAAGAGCTTCTGCCTAAGATCTAATCTAAATCTACCCTCTTTCAGCTTAAAGCCATTCCCCCTTGTCCCCTCACTACATGCCCTAATAAAAAGGGCACTACATCCCCTTATGAAATGCATGCCCTTATAAATCCTTAAGGATTTTTCCTGGCTACAAACAGCTTTCAGCAAAGTCATTAAAGCGCACCAGCATGGCTATGCCAGTGTCTGTAAGGTATCAGGATATTAATATCTTTTAGTTGCTAGAATCTTCTGGGGACTCTTTAGGTCCCTTTGTCTGGTGATATGGGGTAAAGTCTCTTTTTTTCCATAGCCTAGGTATTTTCTTGGGAGAGGGAGACCATATTCCAGAGCTCATGTTAGAGTTGCTGAGGTTCATGATGAGGCACCCACTTGGGAAAGCAGTGTCTTGCAAACCAGCCTCTGCTGGGGATTAGTCAAATGGCTCAGCTGGGCTCAAAGACGTGTTCTGGGATCCCTGCAATGCGTCATCTGCAGTTGTGTCGATCAGCGAGATACAACTTAGATCACTTGCCAGTACCTCAGCCTTCATCTCCACATCAGAAAGATGTTTAAATCTGTGATTTTCAGTCTGACTTCCTGTGCTGGCGTTTCATGTCACAGGCATGTCTGTGTCGATGTCTGAAAGATAAAGTTCCACCAATCAAATGATTTGTTATTCTCTATAAGGGATTAACAGAGGTGTTTAAACCCCCGTGGTTGTATCTGCTTTGAGGATTAAGGGGGTTTTGGAACAGTGATGTCACTGGGCTTCAATGCAATTTGTATGCTGGTAAAAACACATGAAGCTGCAAGGAAGATGTCAGTGCAATGGTGGTGACGGGTGGAGGAGTGGGGTCCCTCTGAATCAGGTCTAGACATGATCCCCATACACACATCCCCAGGTCACTAGCAGGGGTGAGGAATAGGACCCAGTTTTGATTTAAATCAAGTTCCCTTTATGCATATCTGTGCTAGTGATTTGAAATGCAATATACTTTGCAAGTCGTTCACACTTAATGTAAGTGGTAGTAGGTCCTTCCCAGGTAAACTTAGAATCATAGAATCATAGAATAGTTAGGGCTGGTAAGGACCTTAAGATCATCTAATTCCAAACTTTATTGTGCTTCTCTCAAAGATCAAGCCATTATCATTTGACTTGCCTCTGTTAAGGAAAAAACCCAAACATTTTTCATACCAATTTAACTCCCAGCACTATTTATGTATTTAAGAGGTTTTCCTGACAGTACATAGAATTAAAAGAAGGATCATTTAGGAAAAGAAAGGATCAGTAACATAAGCCCTTGTTTGGGTCTGTGCCTCAAATTATATCTATTTGATTCTGACTTTCTGCCCAGGTTCCAGTGGAAACTTTTTTTCTTTTCCGTTTAAAAAGCACATTTCTTTCTTTGCAGGCCACCAAACTAGGAGTGGTTTTTTTCCTCTTTCCCTCTTTTTATGTGCACCACCTTTGTTACTTAATTCCCTTTCTCTCCTAATAATCAATTAATATACATGCTTTTGGAGTAGCTCTGTATCAGCTGTACTTTCAGAGAAGTATTCTCTTGTCTTAAATGGTGTTTAGCTATTCTCTGACATGCTGGAAAATGCTGTTAAAGCCACAGTAGCTGCAGAACATGCAGTGCAACAGGGCAGATGTGCTGGAAGAGATGCTAATGGATGGCTTCAGAGAGGAAGCTCTGGTTAGGATGAAGATGTGCCTGCTGATACTTTAAGTTGATCGTGGCAAATTCCAGCTGTTTTCTTTTCCCCTTTCTTTGTGCACCAGAGCTCTGGGTTCAAGCATGTTGTTTGAGGACTTGTTTGTGGGTACGGCCATATCTTTCCTTCTCCTGAATTAATGATGGGTTCAGAACGAAGCTTGTGCTTTCGAGCTTTACCACTTAGATGTAAGCACAACTGTCATGAGGTCCAATGAAGCACACAGGTTTAAGAGACATCCATTTACACTCCTTCTTTAATGCTTAAAAATAAAGGGACTGCTCAATGTGGGTGCCTCACAAAATCATTAAAAGACGTTTCAAAGGCCAAGGAAGCACTAAGTAGTGGTTGCAGGGTTGCCAGGCCTTGTCTGCAGCGAGGGAGAGGAGCGCTCGGGGTGTCTGCATTGGGTGATCCAAGCAGAGCACCGAGGTGCTGCGAGGAAAAGCTCCACCACACCCTTTCATCCCATCCAAGAAAAACATGAAAGAAGTAAGAAATGAATATCTCTGCTATTGCTTTTCATTGTGTCTTTTTGAAGATGTGATAGACTAAGATTTCCTGTAATTACATGTAATAGCTGGAGGGGGAAGGAGGGGGACGGCAGCGAATGAGAGTCAGAGAAATTAATTCATTTAAATCTGTCACTAAGACTCCTACGAGCCAACCTGTAAATAACTCCACAGCTAAAGTAACTTTGTTTGCATAACTCAGCTCAAACCCCACCAAGTTGAGGGACCCAGTGTTTTTCCCCTTGCTTCTTGCACATGAAGTGCTATTTGAGACACTAATAGTCTGTAAATCTGACTCTGTGGCACGGCACCAGAGTTGAATGGATGAAACAAGCTCCCCATGCCAGCATACATACCTAAAATTAGCACCAAAGATATTGGATTCTCAAGTGCTTTATTCCTTTTTTCCTCTCACAACAGGACTGGATTTTTGGCATGCTTTGAGGACCAGTTAATAATATTAGTCTGTGGTTACTGTGCCATTAAAACAAACCAGAGTCGAGCACCCTTGGTTCATGAGATGAATAATAACAGCACTCCCCTCCTGCCCCTGTGCACACCGCCTCGAATTAGCCTGCTGGGATAACTGGACGATGTTGTTCAGGAGCCAGTGGACTTTGAGCTTCGCAATAATTGTCTGCAGATGGCAGGAGAATGTGAGCTGAGAAGGTAAAGTGGCTTGGTGGCATCTCTCCAGAAGTCATCACAGGCTCCAGGACCCTGATAGTAATGTGTAGCATTAGAGGTGACTGTGCCATTGTGGATGGGCTTAGAAGTCCTCAT
>NW_009911349.1:58494-133916 GCF_000696875.1 Nestor notabilis | reverse complement strand
TCTTTCCCTCCTTCCCCTCTCTGCGTGTAAGCAGTGATGGTGCAGGATGTCAGTCCTGCCTTAACTAGCCATTGGTGAGACATGGGTGGGGGGAACTCAGGAGGAGTAAATATCAGTGCCCAATGTCTGCATTAGGCAGTGTGGTGGGTCTCATTCCCCTGCCACTGCTCTGTGGTCCATGTGGGCACCTCCAGAGGCTATTGCCACCCATTCTGATATAGCTGTTTGGGGCTGGATGGGTTCTAGAATCATAGAATGGTTTGGGTTGAAAGGGACCTTAAAGCTCATCCAGTTCCAACCCCCTGCCACAGGCAGGGACACCTTCCACTAGAGCAGGTTGCTCCAAGACTCATCCAACCTGGCCTTCTGACTGTGAGGAAAATCTGATCCAGGGAATGGAATAAATAGAAGAATAGAGGCAAAGTGCCACTGATTTTGCATTAACCCAAGTTGAAGGCTCCAGCATCAAATGCCATTTCATACCAGGTCCTCAAAAACTCACTGCAGGCGGCACAGGTATTGGACAACACCCAGAGCCAATTTTCTCTTGTACTTAGCCCATGGAAAATACTCCTAAAGTCTCGTGCCCTGGATCACTGAGCTGACCCCGGGTTTGGAGGCATTTCTGCAAGCCTGACCTGTTAAACAGTCTTCTTTATTTTTGTTATTTCACTTCCCTCTTTTCTTTTCTAATGGGATATTTGGCTGGTAAGCACCTAGGGAATGGAGAAATTCCATGACATCATTTGCAGATGGGACAGGCAGAGGTATCTTTACTGTCAGGTTTTCTTTTTATTAGATATTACAAGAAAAAATAACTTGAAAAACACGTAATCTGACTGAACTGCAGCCCAACAGCAGCAAACTTTCACACAGCCACCTACTGCAGTAGATTAGCAGCCTTCAGAAGAAGCCAAAGGACCTGTTTTCTTTAGCAAACTTCATTAAGATCTCTAAATCTCTTGGATTTTTTCAATCCCAGAATAACTTCTGAAGTACAGGGATGCTTTTCTCTCTTAATCTTGCCAACAATTCCAAGCACAGATTTGTTCCGGAGAAACCAGAATCTGCCTTAGGTTCAGACAAGTGTGGGAGAGTTGGCATCTTTGTCCTGCTAAATTCATCCTCCAAACTCAACCCAACCCCATAAATTTCAACAGAACTGATGAGAAAACTACTCCTCCATAGGAGGGGGCATTCTGACTCCAACACGTCAACTTCAGGTCAGACAGAGCAATGTCATAACACAAGAATGGTCTTAAAGTTTTCCATCCTTTAAGAACTGTGTCAGCCCTGTTTAAATGGGAGTAAATATTGCAGGTTTTTAATGCCTCGCAAAGAAGTTGTTCAACCAAAACCTACGTTTTGGCAACAGCAACGTAGCATTCATTGCACAATGATTTCTGCTGATAACACTCTGACAGTCTGCTCTTCATATAAAATCTGCTTCTGTGGGTTTGGCTTTCAGTGGGGAAAAGTCACAGTATGCCTAAATATCTTAAGAGGTTCCTGAGTCTCTCACTGTCTCTTTGCAGGGGTGAAGGTTGATCAGCCTCTTAGAAAATCTGAAATCTATTTCAGCTCAAATGGAGTGTGTTTGGAATGGAGAGTTCCTGAGTTAATGCAGGGTGAGGGCGCAGGTTAGAAAGCTGCAAGTGAGACTCGACTTGTTATTAGAGGGCTGAAAATATATGGAGGGAAAATCCATCATCTTCATTTTCCACATGATTTCAAAGAAAAAAGAAACCACTTTGAGTTAAAGCTCTGAAAAAAAGATCACCTCTAATTCCATAAGTTATGGATCTATAAATCAGTCAAATAATATAAAGCTGGCCACAAGGCAAATATATCTTCTAGCACCAGTAAGGGAGATTCTCTTAGTCAAGAGTCATTCATAATTCACTATAATTGGTGGGAAAGTGAGGGTTGAGACAATTTAATTCATTCACAATCGGCAGTGTTATTATTTCAGGACAAAAATATTGAGCTCTATGAAAACCATCTGGTGTCAACAGAAACCATCACTATGGTCAAGCAACAGCTTGGTACAAACGGCTGTTGTTTTAAATGGCCTGGGACTGAAAGGTTGCTTGGTATTCCAGCCCAGGCATAAAAGCTTTACTTTGAATAAGGATGGTGCCACCTGAATGTGAAGGGCCCTGCTGGGCTGATGTTAAGATCAATTTACCCCTTTTATGTGTTTTCATAGAGTTTTGAGAGTTGGCTGTTTGCAGTTAGTGTGGTGGAGGTGACCAGGGGACTGGCAGTCACTGGGCTTTGCAGGGTGAAGCTGAAGCTCCAGAAATAAAGAAATCCTCCTGATCTGAGTAGCTTTGAATGGAAGATGACTAGAAAAGGCTTTTCAGCAGGGCTCAGGAGAGGGTGGCACCTTATTATGCAATAATATATTAATTATTATATATTATTAAGCATAATACTGTGCTTATTATGGAGGCACCATGATAAGCAAACCCCAGGGTCTGTGCAGCCTCAAGCATTCAGTAAAGAAAAAAGCCAGAGCTTTGAACATCTGTAGATGACTGTGGGATGTTTCCTGGCTCTTTGCTCAGGAGATCACACGTTTTAAAAAGCCCACGTAGGCTCCTGGGCTTTTACACTCACCTGAGTCTTCACAGAGGTTTAGATCAAACCTCTGCAAAATCAGAGCATCTCCCATGCCTTGGAGGGGAGGGGGGCTTCTGTTCGGTTGTCAACACTTTGTGTTTTCATCTCCAGCCAGAAGAGGAGCCAAAGGGAAAAGAAATAACCCCTGCACATCAGGTTTTGTGTTGGGAGCTCACACAGGTGCCTGCGGGACCCCGTCCCCATAGAGTGCAGGGTCTGGGTTGTGCAGGCTCAGGCACTTGGGATGCCTTTGCAGAGACACACATGAACGTGGGAGTGTTTGTGTGAACTCAAACCCTCTTCTGGAGCCTTTTGAGGCCTGTCTGTCAGCAATGCTGACATCAAATGTGTATCCCCACATCAAAGCCCCGTCGAGGCTGCTGACTTCCTCCTAAGGAAAACAAGGGAAAACAGATTTTCGCTGCGTGTTGTTTATTTTAACATGGGTTTAGTATTTGATTGATTTCTTTTTCTCTTCTCTAGAAGCAGCCTGAGGGGGATGGTTTGTTTTATCAGGAAATGAGGGTGAATTTACTGAAGCAAGCTTGGGCAGTGCAGGCAGGCGCTCTTTCTGTGCTGTTGTATTTTGCCTGCAGGTCCCTCAGTGCCCCAAAGCAAGGTCTGAGGCTGCTGATGGAACAGGGAAATGTTCTGCTCAACCATGCAGGGATGGGGGGACTTGTAAAAAGGCTGTTGCTGCTAGAAATGGGGTATTTTTAGACAAATTGCAGTAAAGTGTCCCCAGATTGAAATGCCCGATGTCAAGCCCCACATTAGAATTGTGGTCTCTACTGCGCCTTTTCGCCTGGTCTAGGGGAAGGTGTTCCTTCCTGTGGCAGGGGGTTGGAACTAGATGAGCTTTAAGGTCTCTTCCAACCCAAACCATTCCATGATTCGATGATTCTATGAAATAAGGCAAATCTGTTTGCTCTGTATGTTTGAAACTTCCAGTGAACAGCTCACAGAGTACCTAGAGACCTCCATGCCTTGAAGACTCTTCTTTGCTTATGGACGGTTTACAAATCACTTCTGATTCCTGTAGACGTAACAATCAGCTTCATAACAACCAACATAATCAGCCTCAGTGACTCCCAAAACCTGGTCACTTTATAGATTATAATCTGAAAACTGAAACTCAAGGATGTTACAGCAATGCCCTTACTGAATATCAGGAGGAAACCCACAAACACAAACTGTACCCAGTTCGATTTCCTTTGGTGCTCCTCAGGTGTGCAGCTTCTTGGGTTCTCCGTGTAGTGCTGCCCCACTGCTCCTACCAGCATCACACGCAGCTTAAAACTCTGTGTTCACTGCTTGTCACTTGGCTGCTGAGGTTCACTAGTGTGGGTAAACACGGAGCCTCAAATTAGTCATAGAAAGTGAAACAGCCTTTCAGAAGCATCCAGTTTGGTGCGAGGTAGTGAATCACAGCATAGAGAATGTCCAGGGCAATTTTAGCTGAAAAAGCACGAATTACTGGCTAAGAACACAGCCTGAGACTTTGCTGCACATCACAGGGATAGAAAGAAGTGTTTCCCCTGTGCACTTCAGGTCCGTGCTTTGTGTTTGCTGAGTTGTTTACACACAGCAAAACAAGTGTGAAGGCAGCAGCCGATGTTAGGGACCAGCCTGAAGCTGAACCTGTCTCAGCTTGAGGGATCTCAGACTAAAAGGAGGGGAGGTGGCATCAGGAGTCCAAGGCAGCACATAGAACAGCAAAGTGTCTTTGTCACCTCCGAAGACTGCACTTCTCCATGTGTCTAAAGACCCTTTACAAGGGCTTCATTCACAGGGGACGTTAGTTCTGGGATGTTGCACTTCTCCTGACCTGCATATTTGTTCTCTTCTTACAAGGACTTAGGAAAATGTCTCTTCAAACATTAGTGATAAAGTTTTAGGTAGGGTTTTTTGTGTGTGCATCCGTAAACCCCTGACATTGGCATCAGTCACTAAATCTGCAGAAGCATCAACTTTTGGAATCAAATTGTGCATAAAATCCAAAAGATGCCAACTTTATCCTGGTTTAGTTTATTTTTAATGCCACAGACTACAGTGACAAAGACCTGAGGAGAAGAGCTGACTTCTTCCAGGTTTGGATAGAGGCTTTCCCAAAAGTCTCAGGAGAAAAATGGGGAAAAAGCTCGAACAGGCTTGGGGATGAAAGAGTTAAAAGGAACCTGCAGCTTGGACTGCTCTCGAGGGAGACAGGAAAGCCGTAGAGATTTGGCAATAAATGCAGATCCCAAAAATTAGATCATAGCACACAATTATCCTCCAAACTGCTCCCAGTGCCAAAATCTTAATATCTGGGATTGTTATAATTTGAAGTCATGTAGGAAATGCAGCGTTTCAATCAGTTGCATTCCCATGCCCAGCCGCTCCATGTCATTGCCCGTTCCACAATGAAACGTACCTGGCATTGTGTGCGGAATGAGTAACGATTCCTGTGCCGAAAGGGAAGAGGGAGAAACACCGAGAACTCTCTCAGCGCTGCAGCCAGCGGGAGCCGGCGGTGCTGGCAGGGGCTCAGCACCATGAGTCAGCCCCTTGGCTCCGTCCCTGCTGCTGCCACCCCAAGCCTGCCCAAGAACGTGTCCCTGAGGCTTGTTCCAGCGACACTCGTTTGGGTTTAGTCAAAGCAAAGCACTCACGAGAGACACGATGCTCGATCTGATGGAAGGTCCCATGTAGGGACTGTGAGATCAAGTCGTGGTTTGACAGCTCTCTCTGAAGACCTTGGACAAATCACTGTTCTCAACTCTGTCTCTAAAGCTACACAAGTACCTGCTCATTTCAGGTCATGATTTCCATGGAGTGGGTTATATGAGTGCAACGACAGAGTTTTGAGCCTTCCCAAGGAGCTAACACTGCCTCTCCTTCCTGATGGGGTTGGTGGGAGATGCTCAAGCGGTTTGGGGATTTGCTGCAATAAGATGTCTGCACAGAGGTTTCTTTCCCCTCCACGTCCAGGCTTTTCCTGTTGCTCACCACAATACACAGTGCTAGCACAGCTTTCCACCCTCAAGGTCTTGGAGCTGCATTATCCCATGGGATCAAGCTGCCATGTTTTGCACAATAGATTCAGACAAAAAGAGCTGTTAATTCAATCCCACGGTCCTGCTCTGAGTTTGGCACTTGGGCATTGCTAACATATGATCACCATCACATCCTACATGCTGTCCTGCTGTGCTGGTCCACGGCTGCTCCTAGCTGGATTCCTACCCTGTCCTCTCCCATTCTCCTGGTTTGATGCTTAAGCCCATTGATGGAATGCTGTTGGTGTGGGATGTTTGCTTTCTCCAACATGTGTCCAAACCTGCTATAAATGTCATAAGCCTGGCTTGCATCTTTCCTTCAGGAGGACACCCAGCTCTTCTAAAACCCCAGCCCTTTGCAGGGCTGAATTAAATACATTTATTCCTAAACAAGATCATTGCACAAAATCCCCCAAACTCCCAGGAATCCAACCAGCAGAGGGCATGAGTAGGTACTGCCATGCCCCACGATGCCCAAGGCCAAAAAAAGCTTTTCTGGGACAAAAACCTCATGTGCAGGACGGGGTCCATCTCCCCAATGGTGGCCTGGAGAGCAAGCACTGGCTTATTCAAGTGTTAAGTGCCATGCTTTCCATCATGCATTTGCAGAGCCTGGCAGGTAACCACCACATACCGAACCTGAACAACTATGAAGTGGGATAGCACAGAAGCAAGTTTTATCTGGCACTGGGGTGGAGGTTAAAGATATTCTACCAGCAGCAATGCTGATGCTGATGGAGCCACCAGAGTCTACCTGCTACCAGGGCCTCTGCTAAGGACAAGCAACTAAAACCTTGGCTGGCTCCGGTGACAGAAGAGCAGCAGCACGGTGGCAGCTGAGCCTGTGGTGGGTGATTAAGGGCAGGACATGCCTTGGGATTTAGGAATTCTTTCTTTTAACTTCCTGTTTACAGGTTGACTGTATTTCCCCAGCGTTTGAACTTCTTCGTCATGCCATTTCTGCTCTGCTCCCCACACTGAGTGAGGATTAATAAGCTTCCTCTGAGCAAAGAGCTGTATTTAAACAAGCTGCTGCCTTGCCCTGCAGGCAGAAACCCTCTGATAGATGCCATGTTGCAGGAGGCAGGCAAAGAACCTTCCCGCAGCGCTGCTGAAGGCCAGGATGCTCTCCCACTGCATTGATGCAAACACAAGGATTTGGAGGGTTGATCTCTTTTTCCACAAGTGAGGAAGAGAAGGAGGCTGAGCATGACTGAGAACCTGGCCCCAGTTTCTAGCGCTGCACACTTGACCTCAGACTTGCCAAATTATTCCCCAAACTGCCCATTCTACCCCTTCCAACCCCTGAACTGCTGTTGTGAGCAGTGGAGCGAGGAGGTGGCAGCTGTGTTCTCTGCTTTTCCTGTGTTGAATTACCCTGCAGTGATCTCCAAACAAGATGTTTTTCGATCAGACCTGAAATGTTTATTTTGCTGGCCAAAGAACCCAATCTGCTCGCTGCGGTATGCATGGCATCTCACAGCCTGCTCTCTCCACTCACTGTCAAGTGACTGCATATTCCACCAGATACTGCCACAAAAGCGGGAAGTCAGATGGTTTGCAAGCTAATTAATCAGTTTGCTATATTAGCAACCTTAAAGGAATTCTGATGCAGACCCAGTGCTTGAATCTGCTGCCACATCTGCAGCCAATCATGCTTACATTACCCCGTTAACAAATTACATATGTGCTAAGCAAGATACCCTGTGGTTCCAGCATGCAGAGAGCTTCTTGCTGTTTCTTGAAGTACCACAGCCACTTCATAAGCAGAGCACAAAAGGCTTCTTCAGTGGAGAAGGTTTATTCTGTGCTTGTTGCACTTGCCACTTGGACTCGGTAGTGTGAAGAAGGCCAGGTTAGTTCAGGAGATAGGAGAGATTTAGCAGCGCTGTGATGGGGTGATAAAAGAAGTTTGAATAGGTGTAACCTTTATAAAAAGCTTTTATTATAAGGGCTGCAGGTTTGCAGGTCACTGACTGGAGGACAGGCTCGTGTGCTGTGCTGCTCCCTCTTAAAGGTAAGCAACTTGCAGGTGGTTACAGGAGTTGAGAGCAGTTTGTGAGCAAGAAGAGGCTGGCTCTGTTCTGCTTGGTGTGGTTGGAGCATTGTCCCATCCCACACAGAAGCCACCAGCCTCTGGCAGCATTGCCAGGAGGTGTTTCTCCCAAGGAGAGCTTTCTGCTGGGCATGTGTGACAGAACCCCTTTGCTAAAGCCCAGCACTGACACAGTGCTTGGGCTCCTGATGTCTGGGTGATCTGTATCCATTGTCTTGCTTTAAAGGGTGTCCCTGCAGCCCACTGATGGCCCTTCTCATTATCCCAGTGTGGGATGTGGCCCTCGTGTTGCAACCAACAGCATCCTGCAGATGTACAGACACCCACAGCAAGGAGGTGACTTCATAGCTGCTGTTATGAAGCCCAGAACCTGAATGCTTTCCACTCAAAAAGCCTCTCTCTTATTCACCACACAAATGAACATGCACTTTATTTTCCTTCATTCATTTCCAAGAACCGCTTCTGTTGAATGGAGAGCTGAGTGGTGCTTCAGCTTATTTTTACTGAGTGGCTTCAAGCCCCAGAGTGGCTCAAGCCTGTTTTGTGTTTGCCCTTCCTTACCACATATAGGACTGTCAGGGCAGCAAATGCTTTGCAAACAGCTTTAAAGACAGATCCAGTGCTGCTGAAGAGGACAATCAGGGCTCACAGAACACCATGTACCATTGTATACGGCATGAGTCTCCCACTTTTATATTTTTTGCTATCTTTATACCTATTGTTTCCCCTAATACAAGTTGTTTGTAACTTTTACTGCTGAAGGGGAAAGCAAGTTGTCAGCGTCAGTGGGAGATGAGCAGCTCAGGGCCAGCTTGTTCCCACTTACGCTATAGGAAGTGTCCGTCACTGCCCTTCAGCTGTATCAGTGGTGGGGTGTTTCCCGTCCCATTGCTTAGAACCTTCACCTCTGCTGGAAATGGGGCTCTTGGCTAATTTGGGGTGAGCTCCTTCTATGAAGAAGTCGAGAGTCCTTTTAAAGAACAGAGTCCCTTTAAAGCACATGAAAACAAAGTACATCCCCTGTGAGTTGCTTTTTTATTCCCCTACAATTATTTGCTGCCTGATGACTTCACAGCAGAGGCACTGACAAGTTTAACTTCTTATTACATGGCCCTTTAAATCAGTGAGGCCGGTAGCTTAGTGAACTCTGCTGGTTAGCGTAGGCACACCACAGCCTCAGTGTGTTGCGCTCTGCTGTGGCAGCTCAAGGCACTAATTGATCCAGTAGCTTTATCCCATCAATTGTGCGTGCCTGGGAGAGTTGGGTCAGGTTCCGAACTGGGAATTGCACCTAATAGCGATGTGCATCCTTGGAAAAAGAAGAGCTAGTCTGGTGTTGACATCCTCACTTCTGTATAACATCTCTATTTGTTGTGGATGACTAGTGAGCTTCCTTCAGTGACAGCAAAGGCAAGTGAATGAATGCCTTTTTCATTTGCTGTGGGTGCCTGTGGGCTCTGTTAGATAAGCAGCTATACTTTTGGTTATATTCCTCATGCATATGACAAACCCTTAAGCCAGGCTTGGTGGAACTGCTCCTTCTAGGACACGGGTGCTCTTTTTCAATCCACTAAGGTAAAACCATGTTACTTGGACATCTGTAAGCTCAGTGCCATGGGTCAGGATGCTGCTGGACTGCTCCTCTAGTGCCCCACTGGCAGCCTCCTGCAGCCCTCAGTGAGATATTCTTAGCTCAGGGTCAGTGAAGCTTGTTCTAACTCAGCACCCAAAAGATTTAGTTCCCAGCAATGTGCCATTAACAGTCTTTGAGGAGTCTCTAGGAGGAACAGAAACAAAAGCAAAGAATGGGAAACAGTGAAAAGAAAGGGCACTAAACTGTAGTGAAGCTTGGCTTGGTTCCCTGGTGACTCTGAGGAGCTTTGTGCAAGGAGCTCCTGCTAAGCACCAGTGTGCAGCTGCGAATATGTAGTTCCTTTTTCTGCTAAGGGCGATGTGAAAATCCTGACTTCTGCCTCTGCCAAGGACAGGATGGGAATCCTCTTATGGGGATTAAACTTTCAGGAGGACAAAAAAAGTTCTTTTCCAAGAAAAGCTGTGCACATTGCTGTGATGCAGGTAATCAGACACAAAACATTGGGCAGCCAATACTGCTGTCAGCACCAGCAGCAGACAGAGGTGGATCTGGTGAATTTGCTATGATTTGGATTCAACCTTTCATATGTAGCTCCAGATTAAGTTATATTTTCCTGATAGAATTATCAGTTTAGCCCTTTATTCTCCCTCTGTACAGTCTTTCCAAAACTGCTCAGCTTCTGATCCTGTGCATTACATCTTTGGTCAGCACAAAGCATACTTTTGACCAGAGGCCAGTGACTTCCCATTGACATGGAGGAAATTTGGACTATACCTTGATTACAGAGTCCGTTTTCATTTGTCTGCTTTATTGCATTATGGAGATTTGATCCTCCTCTGGAGTCTATTGGGCGATTTCCAAGGGATACAGTTGGATTCCCCACTTCTTTGTTTCTCCTTCCAAGATGGAATGGACTTTTATGGAGTATAAAATCAAAACACAAGCTATCACTTGCATCTGCTACACAACTCTTCCTGTGCGTTGGTGGAAGTACTCTCTGAGGGTTTCACAGTCTGTTTGTTGTACGATGTGTGGGATGGTAAAATGAAGGTAAAGGACTTGTTTAGATGGAGTGCTGCGAGGAGGTGACACCCCTGCGCCAAGTGCCTGTGCTTACCTCCATCCTCTGCATTCTGACCTGTGAACCGGGCACTTGGGAGCAGAAATCCCAAGTTTTAGAAGAATCCAAAGTTTTAGAAGCATAAGTTGCGTCTGGAAAATAAGGAAACTGCTTTTTAAGGAATAGTGTCTGGGATGAGGCAGTGCTGCTTTGCCAAGGGATGTGTTCTTAGTTCATAAATAACTCAAGGAGAATACACCTTATTATATACCTGGCCTGCCGATATGAAGCTTTTCCTGTAGCAAAGCCAGGGCTAGATGCAAGCCAAGCAGAGTTGTGTAACACACGCTTAGAGGGAAGAGGAAGTGCCAAGCAGAAAACTCGTCTGAGAAAACCAAAGTCCATCAAGCACTTAATGGGCAAGTCAATACAACACTGAAAGTCAAAGCTTCCTTGTAATTGCTCTGCTGCAACTCCCTGAACACCCATCCCTTTCACTGCACTTGGCATCGCAGTGACACTGATCATTCACCAGCTGCTGAAGATACACAAATGATGACAGCAGATCCCCTCCAGTGCCTTTGATCCCTGGTCTCTGTTTAGCTTAGTGAGTTTGTGTCTCGGCTCAGTGGTATTCAAGTGGCATCGCTCACGCTGGTGGTTCCCAGAGTAGCTGTGGGCAGGCAGCCTGGCCCAAGGACATTTGCAAAATAACAAGCAACCGTGCTGAAAACATTTTCTGCTCCAGCTCTGTGCTCTCAGAGCAGCAGAGTTACTGTCTGGGAGTAATTTGGAGGAATTCTACTAGCAAGTGCAAAATCAATGCAAATGTGCAGCTCCTCCAGGCTTAATTGCAGGGGAGCATCTGTTTGCATTGCAGTATCCAAAAGGCAGCCTCATCTCCTGGGAAGTTTGCAGTCTGCAAGGATGGTGTGTTGCTGAGTGAAGTTTTCAAAAGAATATGCTGTCATTCACCAGTTTTGTGCAGTTGCATCTATTCAGCCACTAGCCAGAACAATGCTATTAAAACCACAACTGTGGGTACAAGTATGTCTAAGAGCCTTCATTGAAGGCTTCTGTCACAGCCTTGAAAGCAATCACTTTGATTGCTCTCGGTTTAGCAATTATGGCTGAGCGACACATTTTCAGCTTTGGAAAATGATATGCCAGTTTCCCTATGCATAAGTCTCTCATATACATATATATACGCACATATTTACCAGCTTTCAATGTGCTAAATGGTTTCTAAATTCCTGCCTGTCAAGAAGCTGGCTGATCTGCAAGCAGAATTCCTGTCTGATGGCTGCATCATGTGTGCCAACAGCTCCCTCTGGGTTTTTTGTCCAAGACTTACTTCAGTTGCAGAAAAATCAAGGAGTGTCTTTGTTCCCAGAAGTATTTTTGGCAACCAACTGTGCCGAGCATGACCCATCCTCACAGCCCAGTTGCATGGTCTCTAGACAGCAGCCCCTCAGGGCCAGCACAACCTGGGGTGATGAGACAAGCTCTGTAATGGAAACGATTGTGTCTTTGTGTCTGGGAAGTCAGTAAATGTCATTCTTTGAAATACAGAGTCTATTTGAGAATAGAGCATCTCTAGCAGGGATGGGCTGTAGCTTCCCAAGCATCATGGAGACATCCAGTTACATAACCCTGACAGTTACTGGGAGACGGTCCTGCTGGAAAGCGCCAAAAATTCCCCCTCTCCTTCTAAACACAAAGCGTCAATGACCTCAGTCCTTGGCCATCCCATCTACATCCAGCAGAAAATGTTAGAGGCAACAACATCTCAGGAACTCCTCCCATCATTTATGAACCAACGCAGCTAATATCACAGCTACTAAAATATACCCAATTTCAAAACAATAGCTTTGCAAGTTGACTAACTGGAGAACAGGAGCCAAAAGCAGATGGATTTATCCTGAGGTGAGCAGTAGGCAAGGGAGGAGCTGGACTCCCAGAGCCCAGATTTGAAGGCAACAGCTTTATGCTGAATGTCATCAGTGAGAGCCTGGTGCTGTGTTTTGCAGCCATCAGTGTTAATCTAATCGGATGTCGGGTAAGAAGCAGGCTGGTTTGTTCCTTTGTTCATCAAAACTGGAAAAGAGCTGACCATTTAGGAAAAATCCTGTGGAATTTGGTCAAAATGGGACTGAGCATGGCATGGAAATTTAATAGAGTCATATGCAGAAATTACTGTAAATACTTGTAGAATTTAATAAGTGCTTTTATGCTTCCTGTTGGGTTATTTTTAACACTTGTGGAATTCCATAGTGGGATCTGATTATGTATTAAACTTTAATAGTTATTTAAAGAAAAGCTGTTGAACACTATCATTTTCTCTTAGGTTACATGGGGTGCCTCCATTAGGAGTGTTTTTCTGCTTCCAAACAAAGCCTGAACAGATTTGAACACCGCACATGAGCAAAATAATCCCAGCTCAGGGAAGGTATTAATGAAATCCAGGCTGAAAATATGTGCAGGGAACTGCTGTGCTGTTTCTACGTCCAATTTCAGTTCACACAGGTGAATTGAAGAGCAAAGCAAGGTTCACCACATCCTAATTGTATTTGGGGGCACTGTCAAAACCCTGAATGGTGAGATTTTCCTTAAGGAAATCTTCTTGATTCATATCTTCTCCTGTGATCCAGGATAAGTTTTCCTGCCATTTGAAGAGACTGTATACATTTCATGCCTTTTCTAATCTAACCCCATGTGGTACAGATCAAAAGCCTTCATGAAGTTTAGTGCTTGAAGATCAGTAATCCTGCATCCTGTATGAATTATCTTCCAGGAAGGCATTTGAGTCTTCTGTGAAGATGTCCATGGCCTTCTATCGTTGTGTGTGCTTCTCTGGTTCTATGATTAATCACTGTGATTTCTGCAAGACTAACATGGTCATGTCTCATTAGTTTTGGTTACCACACATTCATTAGTCAGGCATCATCAGCACATCTTTGGTTTTTAAGACCATACTAGGTTTTCACAGATCATGCCCAATTTTTACTGGAGTGCTTGGATTCAAGTCCCATTGGGCAAGGGGTGAATTGTTCTCTGCAAGCTCATAAGCTGAGTATGCCAAGATGAAGAAAGATTGAGGAGGATGTGGTCAGCTGCAAATATCATGTGAGTTGTTCCCAGTAACTTTTTTGGCAGGATTTTGGTGGGGGAAAATTTGCTAATGGAAGGAAAAATAAAAAGAAGGTCGTCAGATGAGGGTGCCACCATGTTGTCCTCAAGCCTTGATACATCAGGAGCTGATGTCTCCCCTATGGAGGCTTCTTTGGTTTTGGTAGCCGAACTTCCAGCTGGCTCCTTCCAGCCACATTCCTTGGCTGTGTTGATGTGCCACAGTCAGATTGATGTGTGGAGAACTCTGTGGTAGGTCAGTGGCCGTGTCCCAAAGGCAGAAGGGCTGTACGGGCACCTCCAGCTTCAGCTGAAGAGGAAAGGACACCCTGTGAGATGGGCAAGTGTGGGGATCTGTGTCCAGGGTTTTCCAAGAGATGACTGCTAATCTGAGCTGCTCCAATGTCATGGGTGATGCAGATGTCTTCAAGAAGCAGGCGTTTTTTCCACTGTGGATTCTGTCTCCATTTATTTCTCATGTAGGCACTATTCATCCTGACTCCAGTTACTTATCTAAATACATTGTGTGCTTACTAATACAGACAGCATGTTCTCTTTTTCTTAGCTTGAGAAGGAGAGCTTCATGCAATACTTTGCCAGTCTAAATTACTCCATGACTTGCCTACATTTCAAATTAACTGGAGGAATATCAACAAACATATGGCAATTCTTTTCCAATCCCATCTCCTTCAGTCAGTCTTTAACCCACTTATCAGACACTTGTTATTACAGAAATAATCAGGAGAAGAAAACACACCAGTGCTGAATCAACACTACTGTACTTCATTTCGCTTTTTTTCCTTCTTTTGTACTCATGTAACTTCTTGGTTTCTGTTGGACATACACCAGCCTGAAAGAGTAGAAGCACAGCTGGCTAAATCCATCACGCCTTATTACAGGTTATCAATTCTCCCATGCAATAAACACGTTTGACAATTAGCAGCGAACTGATGAGTGACTCAGTTTAGGCTTTGCCATATAGAGGAGACCATTTCTTTACTGATTTGTGCTTAACAGAAAAGCTCACAATACAAGCTTAATTTTGCAGAAAATGCAAAAAGCTGGTAAAGCCATTACCTTTTCTTATAACTAAAATGACAAATGCTCTTTACATTAATCTCAAATAACTTCTTTAAAGCAAGGATCAGGAAAGAACTTTCCTCGAAAGGATATTGTTGCCCAAGTGGGGAGGTGCTTTCATGGGGCTTTCTCACCTTCTGTGGGATCCAGAGGCTTGATAAAGCCATCGGTCTGATTTGCTTTGATGATTCTTCTGCTTCTACAAAAGATCAAATACTGCAAACTCTGCATAGACAACAGACCAAACCACACTGTGACTCACCCCATACAGTAAACCTTTTAGGAGTAATACTGCAGTAACTCAGATTTAACTTGTTCAGTCCCATACCTTACTGCAATTAAACTGGGATATTTAGCCAGCTGGCTTTGTGCAATTTCAGCTCTTTATTTAGGGGGAAAAAATCTGCCCCTGCCAACCACCATATCAAAGCTCTGCAAAGTCTTAAAATAAGCATGGAAAGAGATTTTTGAGGAGGAACCTGTTCCTTCCCTCCCTGTTGCCCAGGGACCGAGCTTTCCCAAGTGCCCTATCAGTTACCAGATCCCTGCAGTGTTCCTCCCATCAAGCTTTATAGAGAGATGCATCAGCCTTGCTATCTAAAATGGACATTTATCAGGAAAAACACAGGGTATATCCAGTGTAGTCTCAGAACCACCCGGTCAGCTTTGATCTCTTCAATGTGCAAATAAAACGAGGCTGGTGAGAGAATGAATTCTCCTTGCTTTTCAATTGCTGAGTACAGTAATGGGTTCTTGATCCCAAAATTATTCTCATTTACTCATTGTAATCACAGTACTTTCGTTTTTCTATTTGTATGGGTTTTGCTGGTTTGGGTGGGTTTTGTGGGTAATTTTTCTAACCGAGTTTTTTCTATTCATGCAAGGTAAATATTTTCCTACTGACAAACTTGTCCTCTTTGCTTTATTAGTGCAGTTTTTGCCTTCACTTTGTTTCCCCTAGCTGCTTGCTGGTGCAGGGATTTGCTCTGGCAGTGGAAATGAAGGGTGCCGAGGTGATGCCAAGGAAAGTAAAGACCAAACAGAGTAGCATTGGTGTAAGCAGCAGCATGAAAATGCCCCATGCACATCCATTAGTGAGCAAAAGAGGGTCTTTTGGCAAACTCCCCAGTTCCAAAAACCAGGTGGATTAGCGTTGGGGTTGGGTTTTGGGGTGGTTTTTTCCTACCTTTACTGACTGTTTGGAGGAGGAGCAGCTTAAGGCATTATGGTGGTTTGCTGTTCACTATATAAATGAGGAAATACTTAAACAGAGTGAGGTTCCAGATTAGTAATGCTGTGCACCTCCTTGTTGGGCACAGGTGGTCGTGTCTCACCATGAAGTACGAGCTGGTGCTTTAGGATGTTGCTTTTAGAGGTGGTAAGAAGTGACTGCCTCTGTTACTCAGTGCTGTATGCAAAACCACGTGCTGATTCTGGAGACTTCAAGACGTGTTTCACGCTCAAAGCATAAGATGCTCAACCCCTTGTTCCTGCGGTTAATGAGTTACTACCCACTAGCTACGAGTGTATGTAAGCATGGTCTGTGGTTACTGCAAGGTAATGTTGTTCAGCACACAGTGAGGCAGGCTTAAAACAAGATGCCTTGGTTTGCATTTGCCACAGATGTAGAAAACAAAGAAAAAGCACATATGGAGATTTCCTACAGCTCAGCTGGTGTATGGTAACTTGTTAAATCTCAGTAACTTGAAATCTCTTCCTGGCAATTGAAATATAGCTCTCAGTGCTTTAGCAGAATACAATGGCACTTCATAACACTTAATGATATTCCATAAAAGAATATGTCCAGGTTATATCATACAGGAAGTACGTAGGACGTAACAAAGAGCAGCGGGTGAAAAGCAGAGGTTCCCAAATCAATCTGTGTTGGGAAAATCATCTGCAGGTTCCAATAACTGTGTCAGCTGAATCGCTTGGGCTGCTTTTGTGTGCAGAATCATGCAGGAAATCCCGACGAAGCAGAATTTCTCGTAAGGCTCCTGGTGCATCAGCCTGTGGTCCGAGCCAGAAAGAAACCACAAAAACAATCACTCTCCTCACTGTGTGGCTACTACAAGTCCCAGGTGGAACCTGAAAATGAAATGTGCGTGTGTGTGTGTCAAAACACCGCGGGACTTTCCAAATCCTTTCTTTGGATGTAGCTGCAGAACCAAGCACATGATGAGGGTCAGAGGGTCGCTCTCTGTCTTATATATTGTTCTCTCATCAGCTTGGCTGGAATTGACCCAGTGGCTCCATTTATTTAAGAGTATTTTAAAGTGTTTCTTATATGTCTCAGATCTGAGCACCCAGGATCATGTATCACTTTGGAACATCTTTAAGGAAACTTGAGAGCTTTTATATACTGTGCTGAACAATGGACCCATTTCTTCATTGTTGTTCCGAGATGGATATCTGCTTTTTAAACAGTGAGAAAAATTGGCTCTAAAAGGTCTTTAAAGTTAATTTATATTCAAGGCTTGCTTAAGGAGTTGGATTATCTTATTCTTACCTTTTAGAGGACAATAATAAGGAAGGTAGAAAACTAACAATAGTAACACAAGAGGCATATGTAAGCGAAGAGCCCAGCAAGGTGTCCCAATCCTATTTTTATTTAGGGGTGAATGTCATCCCTTTTGTGAAGTTTATGAACTACCCAAGTCCATTTTAAATCCTACCCTGTAGTTTTAAGAACATGGAATAGTTCTCATCTTGCAGCAGCATTTCTTGGAGAGGAGAAGTAAAAATTCTGAATAACTGCAGGAAAAATCAGTAAGAGAAAAGAGAAGGTTTTGGGAAGATGTTACTGGATGAAAAGTTGTGAAGTAGCACCAAAATTACACAGGGTTAACAAATGGTTTTATGCCAAGGATCTTGTTGTCTTCCTCTGTGAAATACCCAGCAAACTTCTGGCACTACATGAAACCAGGAGTGAGGCTGAGGCCGAAAGCACTAATACTGTGCTGAAACTGAAGTCTTGTTAAATATTTTCCAGGCTTTGTGAGAGCTATTTCCCTTCCACCTGCTGACCAAACAGGATAGCAGTAAAATACTTCCTCTTAGTGACTCAGAAATCTGTCGGAGGTGATGAGGCCCAATGGGAGTTTGATGATGTCTCAAACAGCGATTTGCTTTTCGCTTCTTGGCAAACGGTGTTCTCCAGACTGGGTAACACGAGCAGCATTTCCAGGCTGTGGAAATGAGGAACAAGGAATATCTGTTGTTGGTTGGTGTGGTCCCAGAAGATTTCTGTCAGGCTCAGTGTGATTTGAGATGTACAAAAAAGAGAGGGAAAACCTCAGAAGTGCTCAGTGACGCTCTACTTGTTAGAGGCTAAAAATTGATCATTAAATCTCATAGTCCCATATCACCACCAGGAACATGGTCTCTCCTCTGCTGCATGAAATGAGGGCTTTATTTGTTCAAAAACTATCTGGGTGGGGGGATTTTTCCATTTCATGGTATTGAAAGACAAGGGGTCCGCAGCCCTGGGAGTAGACATCTCCCTAAAGATGGTCCAACACTAGCCTGCTGAAATAATGTGCCCAAATCTATTTCCAAAGGGCAAATCAAAGGTTTCTATGGCCCATTCAATGCTGTCCTCAAGATAGCCCTTTATCTATGCTGATTGCTCTCGGAGAACACTGCTCTCCTCCATCTGAGAGCCAGAAAGCCAGGAGGCTTGAGTAAATCCCAGTTGGACTTTCTTTGGTTTTATTTCCCAGCCATAGAGGCAAGACAACAACGGAAGATTAAAGTGAATTATTATATGCAATGGGTTTCGGAAACATCCTTTTGCTTCCTTCCTAGGTCATGCACAGTCCTGTGGTTTGCAACTGCAGGCTCTGCTCCTGTTTTCAGTTGGTAGCTTTCCATTCACATTGCGCTTCCCCAGAGGTCCGACGAAACGTGTCCCCCGGTGTGTTTGTAAGGGGAAATGATTAACTCAAACTGTCTATAGAAAGCAATACTTCCTATTTAAAGACACTCATGACAAAGCTGAGTGGGAAAAATGGCTAAGGTGGTTTTAGATAAAATATGCTGCACTTTTTCCTAAAACTTTCTGGTGTTTTCCATGAAGGGTAAAGAGCAGTTTCTTCAGAAGCAGATCTGCCACCTTGCTGCAAGCAATTGCTTTTCAAAGTGACCATATCCACTGCTTCCCCACTTGAAATATACCCCTATGTATGCAATGGAAATACTGATTTCTGATAAGCTTTAGTTGGAGTCACTAATTAAAGCGTAAACTGAGGATCTAGTAAATGAAAGAAACCGGTTATTTAGCTACACAACTATTAACATTGGACTTTTGTTTAACAGATGAGCTAAACCCAAGGTGACACCCATGAAGAGTCAGACTCAAAATGCTTTCTTTGTATTTTCTCTTGTTTCAGAAACATGTTCAGGACTGAGGCATCTATTTAAAATGTCCTCCCAGCTCTGCAGCCTTGCTGAAGGTTTTAAACAAAGGTTAAAGAAGGAAAGAAACAGCATAAGCAAGTTTGAAGGGACAAGATTAATCACTACACATCAGTAGGGTTTTTTCCCCATTCTGTTAATACTCTACACTGAAATATTTCTATGCTGTGTTTTCACTTTACTGAAATGTGCCAGTAGACTCTCACTGAAGTGATCCAAAGACATCTGAGCAGTTCTTAACTCACCACTGGCCTCAGAAGCCAAATTAAACCAGTCCTTGCCCAGCAGGGTTTGTTAGCAAACTTTACAATGGAGATGCTGGTTTTTCTTTTCCCAAGTCATCAGTTTGCCCATTCCATAACACTTCCAGGAAGGGGGAGTTTTCTTCAGGCATCTGCCTAGGGAGACATTCAGGGAAAGGGCTCAAAATTCATTGCAGGAGGTTTCAAAGGCGATGCCCTGACTTGGGTCACATAGAAGTAAACGTGATGTCCAGGGGGAAGCTGTTCGGGTGCATACATGGAACAACCTCTCTCCTTCTAAACAAAAAGAAATGTTTTCAGTGTGCAGATTTCCAGTTTACATAGCATGGAAGTAACAGGGGGAAAGAGAAAAATGTAGTGAATTCAGAACAGCTAGGCACAGTATCCAAAGCTAAACGTGTCAGGCTCTGGACTGGGGAGGATGCTCGTTGGAAGAGCTGACAAGTGAGACTGCAGAACTACAGAGATTTATTGTATAAAAAGCTCATTCCTACACTTGCTGAGCAAAGTTGCTGCCCCAGAGTAACTGCTCTCCAAAATATTTTCCATCCTGAACTCCAAGTCCTTTTTCTTGCCCAGATTCCATCACGACAAACAGCCCAAGGATTTATGTGCCGCTCACCTTGTGATGACTGCCTGATGTACAGGTTTTATGAAGACAAGAGCGAAGGAGTGCAGCTCCCCTTGGCAGTCACAGCAGAAGGAAACTGAGGACCAGCCCATCCTCTTCAGAGCAGAGATGTCCAAGTGAGGTCCTGGGAAAGAGGTGTTGCTTCAGCCCTTGGATTTGTTGTAAAGGTAGAACAAGGACATGTGTCTAGCCCAGCACTAACAGTGACCAATCTCAAACTCACTAGATTTGTTTCAGGCACAGTAAGAAGCATTTTCAGATGTGTTATATCACTTCCTCATAGTTGATACCAGACGTTAAAAAGAGTAGATTTCAGGGAGATTTGAAATTCTCATTCTCTTTTCATGTGCAGGTGTCCCTAGTGAATGATATCTACAGAAAAGACAATCACTGTTGGGCAGTTCCTGATCTGCTGCTCAGCAGCTAGACCTTGCATACCCAAAAGTCATCACTACCTTGCTGATGTAGATATTTAAAAGTGAAATTCATCTTGTCTGACTTCAGGGTGTCTAAAAGCCAGATGAGTAATTCTGGGCTCATGCCCTCCCTCCTCTTATATTCCTTGAACTAAAACAGATACCTCCACATTTCACTCTGTCCAACTGTAGGCACAGGTCTGAGGGGGGGATGAACCTGTGCCTTCTCATGGCCTATAAAGGGATCACAGATAACAAGCCCAGGCTGAGGTGTCAGTGGCCTATTTATAGGATTTCAATAATAAATCAGGAAAATCATATTGTCATAGCAATATATATCCCAAAATAGCATCTCTGCACCACTGCCCATCCACATACCTCCCTTCTGCTGATAAAGATGGCATGGAAATGAGATGAGCGACAAACAACAGGAGCTTCTGTGATAAACAGGGCTTAAAAAATTGCAAATGGAAAAGAAAGATGTGGCTGTATTAAAGATCACTGGATAAACGATCCGTGAGTGTAATAAGAGCTGAAAATGGGAGGCAGATACGAAGTTCAGGAGGGAGAAAGAAGGTCCCTGCCTTGTGTGGGGCACAGGGACCAGCCAGGATCTGGCCAGTGAAGCAGGTGCAGAGGAAGATGTGGAGCAAACTAAAATAGCTTTGTTTAGGCTAGGAAAAGGAGGAAAAGGCTAGGAAAAGGATTGCCTTCTATAAATAGTCCAAGTAAACCCCCAGGGAAGGGAGATAATTATTTAAGCTAAAAGACAATGTTGGCCCTGAATCAAACTGGTTGTGAGTAAATAGAGGGTGGAAACATGAAGGAGGTTTCTGAGCATCACAGGAAAGATGTTCTGAAGCAACTTTCCAGTCACAGCAGGAACCTGAGCACTTCTAAATCCGTCAGAGCAGGAAATTGATCTTGGTGCCAAGATATCTTCCAGATCTACATACACATTACTCATGCTTTATCTAATCTTCATTTTGCCAATGACAAATTTTTGTCTTGCCTTAGAAAATAGGACTGGACAAAAACTTCACAGACTGTATAGTTGGTAGTTTGATCAAAGGCAGGTTCATTCATCCTGATGAGAGCTGGGCTGGCAACAGCTGGCACATCCACAAATCACATCTACAGTGTTTTGTTCTTCCACTACTCTTATTATTGTAATAGTTTGTTAATCTGTCAGGTTTTTTTTTTCCTTGTTATCTTGCCTTATCTCTCTCTGTGCAGTTTATGTACATCACTAGGTTAATGGACCACAGCAAGAATGGTGGGATGTTTTGGCCTGGGAAAAATCTGAGTCAACAAAGACTATGGAAACAAAACAAAACCAGGACTGGAGCCTGGGTTTGAATATGGCCGTTCAGCAAACAGGGAAACTGAGGAAACTGGAGTCAATTTTCCTGTCTTCTCTTTAGCCTTTTTACATAGCCATATACAGAGAAATTTGATAGTGATGCAGGAAAACCCCACATTCCCATGGAAACTTTGGTGCACACTTTCCAGCAGCAGTACATAAGGATGGACCAGAATGGTTTCTTGTTTTGGGATTACCCTCATACAATCCTTTGTTTTATCTCTTAGTAAGGAAGTGTCAGGTTCTCAGTGTTAGAGTTTTACCAAACTTCTTTCTTTTTTACTCTTTCTATCCGAGGTAAATTGTGCAAGGCAGGCACTAGCTTTTAAGTAGTTAATCCATTGGTCAAAGGGGTTTCCTTGCTGTATGAAAGAGATTTCTGCCACTTTTTCCCTAAGGCAAGTAAATGATTTTACAGAAACTAGTTAGATTTAAATAGGAATTCTTATCATGGAAGGAGAGATAAGGAATGTTCTTTTTCTTTTCTCTTTCTGCTTCTAAAAAGATCAGATCCATGCTTACCTTCTAATTTAATCTAATATTAAGTCATTCACCACTGAATTGGCCAAAGAACAGCAAAGCAAGAAATCAGCTTTTTCACAGCTGAAAATGAGTCACTGTCCATCTTAGCCCTTCAAATGAAGTAAAGGCAAGGCTGAGATGGGGAAGGCAGTAAGGGTTTGTTAATAAAAGCAGGCTGTGACCCACGCTTACCTTGATGAATAGTAATAACCCCATGCTCTGAACTAGACGGGTAAATACAACCTCTGCCAGGTACATCATCATCTACCTTCCTCATATATCATGTCTGAACCTTCATACCCCAGTCACACATCAGTGGGTGGTTATCAAGGGATGATGAACAACCTTTCTGCTTCGGAAATTGTCTATTTAATAGGAGCTCCTGCTGTGTCTCAACAGTTGCATTAGGAGCCCTGTCCATCTCCCCTGTTCTAAAAAAAGCCATTCGTGAAAGCAGGCGAGCACAAGAGCTGAGTAAACTTGGACACAGCTCCCAGCCAAATTATGAGCATGCTGCCAAACATGGAGAAAAGTGCATCTGATTCTTCTGCTAAGGCGTCCAAGGAGGGCCACAAAATTATAGTTCAAACTATAAACAGAATGAGTACATTTTGTTCATTTTCCTGTTCTCTTTATAATCGATGCAATATGAAGAGCTGCTATCAGTAGAGAGTTATACAATCAGATGGTGGCAATAAAAGGAACGTTAGCAAGCCTCGGATGTCACAGGAGGTTGACTGAAGGAAGCAGTTATAAACCAAGACCGTTTATATCTATTTAGATGAGAACATCAGTTTCATGACAAAGTCATTTTGATGTCTGTCTGCCCACTTAATACTCAACTAATGGATGTCTGCATCCTGATTGACAGCAGTTGCCTGGAGAAGGATCAGTACCATGGATTATACATGCACAGACATGGCTCTTTGTGCACCTTGAATAAGATGTGTGTTATATACAGTCGCAACATATCCATGTATAGATGAGTTCATCTGATGTACGCAATATATTCATATGCACAACTGCCTAATTATTGTCTGGTTTGCTGTTTCCTCATTCTGTTAGACTCATGGAAGGTTTTTCTTGTTGTCATGTTAGCACAAATGGGACTGCAGGTTCACAGCCTCACAAATCTGTGGCGTGAGGAACACAGTAAGTGTAAGATGGGCATCTCCAGCAGCTGTCAGCAGGGAGCCTTTACTGGAGCATCTTTTGTTCTTTGGCATCTGAAAAGGTTCTGGTTCTCAGATGGTCTTCAGGCTTGTTTTCTTCTCTTACAGCCATCGCTCTGGTATCTGCAGAATGCACTTGGAAAATCTAGGGACTATCAAAATCAGAGCTGTAAAGCTCTAAAAACAAACAGACATTTCACCTGTCTCTAATCAGCCCCATCTCATGGTTTGGCTTTGATTTCCCCAGTGCAGAAAAGAAACGTATAGGATTTTAATTTCCTTGGCTCCCAAGAGCAGTATGAATGAGACTGCAGCATTGCACTCGGCTTGTGTTATTAATGGGCTCCATGCTTGCAAATGTCTCATTCAATATATTTGCTCTAAGTGCTTCCAAAAAGGGCAAAAAAAGAAGAAAGAAAACATCAGGTTTCTAGGTCTAATGTATGTGACCTGACAGCATGAATACATTAGATCTTCTACAGAAACATACAATCCCAGCACTGTGCATTGTATCTCTAGCCTTTTTATCTTCATCTGGACTCTAATCAATGTGCTAGCATTCTGCCTGGAAATAAGCCATATTTTCCTGCCATTCTGGCTCAGGCTTTCTCTCCGTTTCAAACAGTATGACATGCCTTCTTACAGTCACTGTGAGCTGGGAATTTCTGAGCTCTTTGTTCAAGCGTCCCGAGCATCTTCCCATACTTCCAATTCTTTTCTGCTGACTTGCTTAACCCCTCTGTGCCAGATCCTCTGCAGACACAAGGCAGCATGGCTTTGCTGAAGGCCACATGCTCATGTCTCTCTGCTGAGGACCTCGTACATCATTTTCCAGTCATAAAGAAGGTACAGTCCAATAATCCTAAACTCAGACCTAGGAGATCTCAGTTGTCTTCCAAAACTTCAGGCAGATCATGGCATTTCCCCGCTTCATGTCTGGTTTTCCCTTCCCATGCTCTGGTTTATCTGCGAGCCTTTAAGTTCTTAAAAGGAAGAGCTGGTTTATATTATGCATCTGGACAGTGTCTAACACAAGAGGGCCCCGGTTTGATTAGGGTCTCTTGTGACTACCGTAATACAAATACTGCTAATAAAATGCATTTGAATCAGAAGAGGCAGTGATGCTGCTTTTCCAGTTAGCTCTTACCTTGGGAAAGGCTGGGGGAGGTGGGATTCTCAACCAGAGGCTGGGTGGCCTGACTTGACCCGTCCTGGCATGGACAACCCTTTGAGCTGTCCCTGCAGTGCTGCAGACCAAACTAAGCAGGAGATGTGCTCTTCTGTGGAATGCCTCCCTCTGCCTGGAGTGCTTCGTGCATCCAAATGTGCCACATATTTGCCTTCCCAAAGCAGGGCCTGCTTCTGTTAACAGCAATTAATCACTTTACAGCCAGCCTTTTATTATTATGAATGCAGCAGATGTGTTTCCATTAATAGGTCCCCAAGTGAGCCTTATCCAGCATCAGTGATACTTAATGAAGGAGATTATGTGGCCTAAATAGAGTTTTCATTTTCAGCGTCTTCCCACTCCTATCTGTGCTACCAAGTAAGCAAACAAAACAAAGTGGGAATCTTGTTTGAGGCTCAGCTACAGTACATAGGATAAACTTGCTGCCAAATGTTAAGATGTGTGATTAATAGCTAAAACTTACATCAGTATTTTTACAGGGTTCTGAAACAAAACACTAAAAACAAGCATGTAGATGTCTTTATACTGCAGTGGTAATTCAAAGCTCTCAACTTCCCCAATTAACCTCAATATTTGAGCAATGAAAGGGCAGGCAGCTGCTCCCTGGGGATGTGTCTGTCTCCAGAATATTGTTCAATCTCAGGGAACTTTTCAAGCGTGCTGGTTGCCATTAAAAAGTCATCACTTCCAACAGTGGCTGAGACCTAGCAAGTCATTGAGTGCTTATAAAAGAGTGTCTAACTAGTAATTATGAGGGTAATCATGAGGGTTACCGAACTGCGGCACGTGAGCCGGCCACATCCATGAGCACGGGTCAGGTCTGAGGGGGTGAGCTCTGGGTGCAGCGCACAGCATCGCACTCAGGGAGGATGCTCATCCCTCTGCTGAGCACTGGAGGCATCCTGGCTGGATGCCCACCATCCTGGTGGGCATCACTGCACATGGACCTACCCCTGATGTACCGCCCTGGGGCTGGTCAACACTTTCCACCTCCTTTGAAATGATCAGCAATTAAATCTCTGCTCTGATGTGGAGCCTCTGGCTTTTCTCTTCCTTAACAGCAAATAGCCACCATGGGTAGCGGGCACAGGGCATGGATGCTCTTCCACACCATGAGATGTTCTGTGAATAAGATGTTTTCCAAAGTGTTTCCTTTGGACGGTCACACTCTGCCATCACTTTTGCTCCCCTTAATTACTTCTAGGACCAGTTCCCTTCTACCCAAGTGGCTGCTTCACCCATTTTCTGCTCTGAATTGTATTCACTTTTAACTTACTTAGACCTTAAAAGCAGATAGTCAGGAGGCCACGATGACTCCTTATTCCTAGAACAGTAAATAGAGGAGGCAGTTCCTTGTATAATACAGACAGAAACAATCCTGTGCGTTTCAAATAAGCCCTCTGAGATTCACCAGGAGCACCTTCACTGTACAAAGGTGTCATATAATTTTAAAATCCAGAAGGATCATCCCATAAATTCTATAGATCTGTCTTCCACTGGTCTGTGCAATAAAGGATATTAAAATATGTAGTGTTGGCAGTATGGAGCCACTGGAGAGGGAGTTCAGTCAATCAGGATGCAATATTTAGCCATTAGACAGTGACAAACTAGCCTCACTCCTATAGGCAAGGTGGGAGTGTGGTCATGTTTAAAAGCACAGGGTATTCTACAGACCACTTTAACTCATGAGCATGCTTTTGGTCCCTGCACCAAATGCTTGAGGTCTGACAGAATGGAAGAACAACGGACTTTCTTTCTCCCACACATCAAAACAGCTTTACCATTAAAAAGATACAGATAACTAACAAATGATCACCTTTAAACGTGTCCCTTTAAAACAAAACAAAGCGTGGCATTTTTAATTAAAGCCCAATTAATCTGAATAAAGTGAGGAAATCACATCTGGACCATTGCTGCTATACAGCTCCTAACCACAGCATGCGTGAGGTTATGTCAAGGACTTGCCTGTCAGCTTTGCTTTAACTCACATATGGGACTGGGTTTGAAAGAAAACCCCAGAGTTTTTACTTTCTGCAGTAAAAGCCAAACTAACATAAAATGAGATTAATGGCAACAGCAGTGACTGCTTTCATTTCCCAATGAACTTTCTCAATAGTACCAGTAATCAAGATCAGGTTGGGTTTTTCTTCCTTTGCTTTTTTTTTTTTTTTTTTCCTTTTTTCAGGAAAAAAACCCAACAACTTTTCATCAGAAAGAAGAAAAAGAGATACTTAAAATACATAGACACATCTGTTCTCCCATATTAACAACATTACGTCTTTCTCCATGTGATGCATAATGAATCATCTCAGTGTGTTTTGCTTTATAGTTTTGTACAAATCCAATTCCTTATGACTATTACTGTAATAATAATATTTTCCAATTCAACAGTACCTTTCATTTTGAGTTTCTCAGGGCAAGAAACTGTGACGAGAAATGAGTTGAACCCATTGAAACAACTAGAAAAATAGAGGCACAGCTGTAATTACCAGAGTTCGAATTTGTCTTATAACGGGGAGAAGATAGCAGTGCAAATAGTATTTTTGTATGCAGACCTATAATTTTCACTACATTTTGGTTAAACAAGCAAGTGTTGTCATCTTCATTTTTAATGCTTGGAAAAAGAAGCCTTCGAGCACCTTATAAATGATTTTGGCTGGTTTTTTGCCTTCTTAAGAAGAATTAAATCACATCCATTGCGCACACTGAGCAGGTGAGACTTCACATGGAAGCAATGAACACAGAGCAGAGGTCCTGCAGCCCGTCTATCTTTTGAAGAGATGGTGCTGAGGCTTTAGCAGTGCTGAGAAGTGAACATCCAGCATCCTGCATTCTGCTCTGCTTCTAATGGGATACCCTCAGGCAGCACGTTTGTCTTTATGGGCTTCACTCAGTACACCTATGGATTGTACTGATGTTCCTCACGGATCAAAATGATCTCCAGTTTTCCTTCCCCAAGGCTACTTGGAAAAGTAATCCCAGCTAACTTTTTCCCAATGAATTAGTTAAACTGCATCAAACCCCAGTTCAGATGCTGGATTAGTGGGAATTAATACTCCTAAGTAGGTACCAAAGCCATATCTACATGCTTCCAGTCAGCAGAAAACCACAGAAGTTGGACACCTACATGGGTTACATAGGAACTGTTAATCTGATTTGTCAGCAGCAATTAACAGTTCCTTGAAAGATATAGATCCTGATACATTTGACCATGTGTATTAAATGCTGCATGAGGACGAAAGTGTTGTTTGTGTTTGCTACCAACATCCAACGGGAACGAAGGAATGTTCTCTGCAGCAAGGAATTATAATGATGGTTCTTTGTATAAAGAAAAGGAAGAGAGAAGAAAGGGCAAGAATCCTTGATTCAATTAAGTCTTAGTCATGTAAATAGTTGGGAGTTTCCAGAAAGTAATGTCTTTCTAGCAGGATGCCAATGTAGTGTATAATTAAAATGTAAAAAATGTAGGAAGGTCGCCAAGCCTTTGATTATAAACAAGATTTTCCTAACCCACCCATGACTTGGCATTTTGATCCTGAAATTTATCAACAGGAAAAGGTGATGATTTCTTTTTTTGGACAGGAATGGAAAATAAGTTAGTTTGCAGAGAAATAAATCTTGTTCACAAACTTTACTTGCTCCTTACAAAGGTTTTTAGCATTTGATCACACTTTAAACGAGAAGGCTTTTCTGGAAAGGATTTTTGTTTTGTTTGATTGGTTGCTTTATGTAATAACTGCTTTCTATTGTATAATATGAAAAGCAATGCAAAGCAGTCAGCTTTTACATAACAACAATAATTTAATTACAATAATTTAATTCAGCTTTACTGTGCTGTACCAAAATGATAACAAGACTAAGCCTGACGTTGGCAGCAAATACCAGTGTTTAGCACAGAGGAATCCCAAAATATCATTCAACACTTTATCCAGTTTCTCAACCAACACTCCCAAGCAACTTCAACATAAAGCCCTACACAGCTTTGTTATTATTTATACCCTCCTCTGGTTTGGAAATCAGATGGAGCCCTTGGCATAAGGTGATTGAATGCATCATCAGTTGTATATTACTATATAGATGCAGGGTCAAATAGTGGGAACTTGATAATGTCCCACCCAAAGCATCTAAGTCTAGGATGAGTTTTTCCATGGACTTTAAGCACTGAATGAGAGTGAATTTTAAAATGTAATATTATCTTTTACTTTATGACACTTACCCTTGCATTAAAGTGGTCATTAAATGGAATATTGTAAGCAATAAATCTTCTTACACAAAATAGAAAGGGTGAACAGAAAGAAAAGGCTTTTTAAACTCTAACTTTCGCTTATTATAAAGTCCCTTCTGGTATGGTCAAGTCTTATGGACTTGCAGAAAGCTGAATCCATCTCTGATAGGACTGAATCTGGGCTTTTCTGTGCCCTGTCATCATGAACCTCCAGCAGCATAAATGTCTTCTGCCAGCGTTTGTCACTCAGCCCTGTATGAGCTGCAAGCTGGCAAAAGAGACTCAATCTACAATAAGACCTGCCTGAAGCTGAGCAGCTTGGTCAGCTGTGAAGTTAACAACTCTCCTACTGGTGCCTCAGCTGGGTGCTACCATATGAAGGAATGGAAAACAGTTGGACACAAGCTGGCTCTCCTCACTGAACAGTGAAAAGGTTCATCACCCCGAGATGCCACAGATTTAACTTCACTTACACTTCGAAGTAGAAGTCTCCAAATATCTGTGATCTCCAGGGTAGGGTCTCAATTCATTGCCCTGTTGAACCCTGATGTTCTCTTGTAGCACTGTGTGAAGTGCAGGCTTTACATTCTAAACCATAAATAGATGAGATCAGTAGAAGATCACATAGAATGTATCCTCCCTGATTACTCATTCATGAACAGTTGGCTTTACAGATTTTCTAATCCAGGTGTCTGATATGAGGCACGTTCCTATCTTTTTATGGAATGGTCCCTGTGATTTTGGCTTTACAGATTTTCTAATCCAGGTGTCTTTGATATGAGGCACATTCCTATCTTTTTATGGAATGGTGATCACATAGAATGTATCCTCCCTGATTACTCATTCATGAACAGTTGGCTTTACAGATTTTCTAATCCAGGTGTCTGATATGAGGCACGTTCCTATCTTTTTATGGAATGGCCCCTGTGATTGCAAAGCTTGGACTTCTGAAAAACACAAGCTGTGTGAATTCATCAGAATGTATTTCTTATCAGGCAGCTAAAAAGCAACGTTCTGCCTAGAAAACAAATGAAGAAGTCATATATTGTTCAGCTGAACTCCTCAAAATGTATTTGTCTGTTTTAATATAGCACCAAGCATGTTTGCATTTCTTATTACAGAATATAGCATTCAGCAGCCTGTGATACAACAGTTCAGACTGTTGGCAGCAACGATCCAGTTTCCATTTCTTTGAGTGCAAGACTCAGGGTGTGGAAACTTTCTACTTCCTTGGAAACTCTTCTGAAAACGGGTTTTCACTCAATTCAGCCTCTAAGTGTTTAAGAGGTGACTGAAATCCTGAAAGTGGACTGACTGTTTTAGTGCCATTGGCAACCTGGGGAAGTTTCTCACTATGTGAAGGAAAAAGGGGGGATAAAAGTGGGGGAGAAATATACATTATTAAAAACCTAACTGAGGACTTTCAGTGAGCACCTTCTCTCTCCCCTTTTACTCCTTTGAAAAGCAGGAGGTGAAAACAGCGTGATACTTGTCACTTCAAAGTATTGTTTGCCCTCTGCATCAAAATTCCTGCCCATGCAGTTGTAGCTTCTCTTTCTGGTATTGCTCAGCACTGCTGATTCAGTGTAATTGGCTAAAGGCTTTATTTAACACCAAAAAATACACTTCAGAAAGTTCTCACCATCATCCAAGTAGCAGGCAAGGTTGTGCTTGAATATATATCATGACTAAAAGGATATTCCAAAAGAAACTAGAAACAGGACATGGTTAACTGACCTGAGATAGAAAATCCTCCTGGGTGGGATGAATTTCACCCAAGTTTACTGATCTATAGTTAGGCATCTATTTAGAGCTGATTGTCTGCAATTCCTCTGGAGTCTCTGGTGGTGGGACATGACTGCTTCCAGAGGGTGAATCACCCCATCCTGCCGTGAATCACCCTCTGGATGCTCTTGCCATTCCCTGCTGACAGTGGCAGAAAGCGGATGATCTCAGGCCATGTGCCACTCTGAAGTGGCTGCTGCCAAGTGGGATGGGTGCTGTGCACAGATCGCTCTCCCCCACGAGGCTGTTGACAGTGTGCACACTGCAAGACTCGGGGATGCTTGTCTCTGCTGATGCTCCATCTGTCATGGTACAGTCAGGTCAAGAGCCAGCATTTTCTTGCCTTAGGCATATACAAAATCAGTAGCAGCCTACAGAAGGCTAAGGAAGAAAAAGCAGTCACTGTCCAGTGTTATGAGTAGGTTGATATTAGCTGGAGTAGAAACAGGCACTTCTGTGGCTGTTGGGTAGTGAGGGAGTCCTCCAAAACTGGAGTAAGTGGAAAAATGCATTACTTAAAAATCCATGTATTATTGGTCCATCTACTAGCTATAAGCACCTTAGGAGGAAGAAAGGAACGAAATAAATCAGTGTGGCAAACAGGAGCCAGGACAGGGGAGTCCCACCTCAGCCCTGTAATAACAGGGTAAGTCCTCCGAAACTCAGCCTTCTGGTAGAACCTTTCAGTAAAAGCAGGTCTAAAACCAACGCAATATGCAACCTGTTTTTTAGCCCACTTTCCCCCGACCATATGATCCTTGATTTGCAAAGTGATTTGGAATGATTTGGGTTCTGGCATCTGCAAGTAAAATCTAGTAGCAAGGAGCACTATTTTATTCGCAGTAATCTCACCGGTTTATTGATGCCTTAACGCATATGTCAGACATTGGGCCGTTGCAAGACTGCCACATAATAGAGGAAACCTGTGAAACCTGTGTTTAAACAGCTCTCTCTATTGCTTTATTTACAACTGGCATAGCTTGCTAGAGAAGGCTTCTTTAGCCAGTGATTTGATATATTTTTGTGTAGTTTTTAATAAGACAGTCATGAGCCTTTATAAACTTTCTGCCTAACTGAAATAGTGTGATTTGTGTCTTTTCATCTTGTCCTAATCTCACTTTTTGCTTTTCTCTCTTTTTTTTTCACCCCACTTTCAGATCTTGACATTCCTTACCTTTGGGCAACCTCCACTATACAAGAAAAAAATCAGTACTGAACAAACTAACCTTGGGATGGTTAAAGAAATAACTCTTTTCCCAATGGAAATATCTGAAATTCCTCAGCAATACCATGAGAAACTAATCTTGAATTTGATCTGATTTTACAGGATGATTCATGGTTTCTGACTCAAGAAAAGTAAACTTGTTGATTATAGTTTAGGTATCGCATCTTTAAAAAAGAGACGCTATTTATTTTGTTACTTGCCCTCTAACCAAAGAAAATATTTCTCTCTTTCTATGTTGCCAATAATTTATGAATATTAATAGCTGACATCCACACTGGACAGAGCAACACGTGGAAGTGCAGCAATTCTCAACAACCAGCCAAAGGAGACAAGGCAGGACCCAAAGCAAGGGGGGGAGTTGGCGGTGAAGCTCTTCTTCAGCGGGTTTAGGATACCAAAGCACCATCTCAGCTGTACTCCCCTGACCTCTGTTTCGAGTTGGCCACGTTGTTTTTTGTTGTTGTTGCTGTTTTAATGGAACTTCTTGGAACAGAATGTGCATTTCTCAGGGTAAGGCTAATGCACATGCCACAGCGCTGCGTTTTCAGTTGCCATGGAAGGAGCAGGGCTGCTTTTATGTCCTGGGTGAGGTCTTCTTGGTCCTCCTTGGGAATTATTCACCACACTGGCAGGTCTGTATGGGGAGCTAAATGCTCTGTAATGTGCTTAGACAGTCACCCCGCAACCCCAGTGCTGTGTTTGCATTGCTATACCCAGATGTCCATCACCTGACAGATTTACAAGAGATCTTTTTCTTGTCTGGTAATTATAGCAACTTCCTGCATCGCACTTCCCTTCAGGTGTGGGTGGGACTTCTCATTTTGCATGAAAATGGCAAAACCATACAGTCCAAAAAGCCTCTGCAGCAGTGAAAAGAACAGAAAGTGAGCAGAGAACAAATGCACACCCCAGTTGTGCTTTTATCCTAATTCATACTTGACCTACACACTTCCAGTAGTCCCACTGACATCAATGGATTTACCAGCTTAGGGAAATGAGAGCGAGGTGGCTTGTCCTTGCCAGGAGTGGGGACACTCCTCATGAGCTGACACCTGAACTCAGTCATGGACACCCAAGGCACGTGGATGTTGTCTAGGCTGTTACAGAGCTGAACTATGATGCAGATGCTGGCTAGGAGGGGAGCTGGCTGGGATGCTGCTGCCTCACTTGATGGGAGTCAACAAGAATATTAAATTATGGATATCTTGTTGTTGTTATCTACAGCAGAACAGCCACACTTGCTGTTGTCAGAACGCTGCAGCAGAAGGAAAAGCTATTGAATTATTAATTCCTGAAGGCTAATTAATAGGAAGGATGTTCGGAAAGTTTGGAACTTGAAGTTCAAAGCCTGCATGGATGTAGCTGTGAACAGCCCTCACCAATTACACCATTTGGCGTCACACACACATCCAAACAATACTTGAAAGAATTGCACAGACACACTAGCCTGGCAATAGAGAGCCTTTGTTTAGCAGCAGAAGGCAAGTGAAAGAATTTGATTTACAATTGATTACCAAAAAACCTAAAAAAATAAAACAAAAGTCTCTTGCCAACTCCTCCTTTTAACCGAGCCAATTCAGCACACAAAGCAGATTGGCCAGCATGACACAGGCTGAGTCTCTGATTTCTTCTTATCCTCTTTTTGACATGTGCAACTGAAGCCTAATTTAAGATGTTGTTTCTACAAGGTAAAGATGTTGCTGCAATTATCTGCTGCAGTTGTTGTTAGCTTTTTGAATTTGCTGCCATCAAGATCCAAAGAAATGATGAGATTGCAAAACAGCATGTGCTGGGAAAATGGAAATTGCTTTTGCTGATGGCCCAGCACTGCTTTAGCCAGAGTTTTGGGTTGTGCTGGCTGCATTTCCACTCATCCTGTAGGTACAAGATCAGAAGGAACCAGGAGTTGGGAGTGGTGGGAGGAGGCTGCTTGCACCCATTTACTGTTTCTTCTTCACTGTTGATATTTGCAGCCTGGTTGGATCAGATTCTGGATGGACAACATGGACATCCCTGCTTGCTTGCAGCTTGGTCCATATAGGACATTGAAGACTACTATGGACGTCCATATCCCACCAGCTAATATCAACAAGGCCAATTAGAGGGTTGACAGCTACTCCACACACAGTGGTTCTTCATAACAGGTGACTATTGCCCTTCATCATTCAGATCTATTATAACGACAGTTACAGAGACAAAGCTGAGAGCATCTGTAGCTGATAATAACAAGGAGTGGGCACCAAATTCCACTAAGGACAGAAAAACATCACCAAGGGCCCGCAAATTGTTTCAAGTCAAAGAATAGACATTTCATATCAGAACAAATAAACTGCTGCTGAAGGTGAGGCAAGTGACAGACACAATTATAAGGCATGAGCTGGAGCCATTAGCACATACTCAAACCGCCATTTCTCACCTCGTTGAGGGATCATTGCTCTTGGGATCATTTTGCAAAGCACTGACCATCTCCAGCTATGGTGGAAGGAAGCACAGAGCTAATGAACACATGGAAAACCTAGGGCTGGTCTTTTTCCTTTTTGATAAGCATACACAGTATTAGCAGAATGAAACAAGTTTCTTGGGGGGCAGAAGAAGGTATTATCATCCTTTACTATTGATGATCATAGCAAAAGGACAGTGCCTGTAACTCAGAAACTCTGTATACCTGGGACTTTGTGATAGAGAACCAAAACCCTATCCCTGACCCAAAGATGCTAAGGTTCATCAGGCTCTTGATAACTTAAAATGCGTGCAGCAATAGTCACAGGGAATTATATGTATATTAAGTGCAATTATCTTGTCCCATAGCTGCAGCATGAAAGGTTAGAATCATAGAATAGTTAGGGCTGGAAAGGACCTTAAGATGATGGTTGTTGGGAACCAGTCTGCCCTGGCTGTTCTTTGAAGCCCATGGATTTAGAGCTCCTTCTTGTGACTCTGATTCCCCTTAAAGATGTGCCACATCTTGTGTTCACACTCTCAGGCCACATGTAAGTATCAAATCAATTTAAGAAAGGATGTAACTCATCCATATCAAAACTGGGTTCTGTGTAAGCAGTGGCAGCATCCGCAGTTAGAGAAGCTTAGCTTACATTTATTTAACATTGAGGAAATTTAAGACAGTAAAAGAACATATTTTGGCTAGCCTTAATCCTTAGCAACCTCTTAACGATTTAGGCAGCTGCTCCGGTCTGAAGGATGAATACATCTCAAGGAGTAAAGGTTAATATCTGCGTGAGAAACTTCGCCTCCCCCCAGGATAGACCTCCCCCCCCCCCCCCCCCCCCATTTACTATATTTTCTTTGCCAGATGTTTTTTTCCAGGCTGTTTGCTTGTTTGTTTGTTTGTTATAAATTGTACCCAGCAAAGAGGTTAAGAAAGGTCTTGATTATTATTTTCCTTCTAGGAGGAGGGGAACTAGCAAACTGAAGCTGAGGAAATCCAGGCAGCCAGAGACATCTGGACTATCCTAAAGTCTGACTTCTGCAAAACCAATAAATCTTATAGAGCTACATTAGGTTGACAGAACATATCCAAGGGATAGAAATGTCTTTATCTTGAGTTCAAGGATGCTTCAGCTAAAGGACTCCAAATTCTGCTTGAATATAACCCACTTCACAGGCTGAGAAAGTTGGGGCTGTTCAGCCTGGAGAAGAGAAGGCTGCATGGAGACCTCAGAGCAGCCTTCCAGTATCTGAATGGGGCTACAAGAATGCTGAAGAGGGGCTCTTCATGAGGGACTGTAGTGACAGGACAAGGGGTGATGGGTTCAAATTTAAACACCGGAAGCTCAGGTTAGATGTAAGGAAGAAGTTCTTCCCTGTGAGGGTGGTGAGGTGGAACAAGCTGCCCAAAGAAGCTGTGAATGCTCCATCCCTGTCGGTGTTCAAGGCCAGGTTGGATGGAATCTTGGGTGACATGGTCTAGTGGAAGGTGGGGGCTGGAACTGGATGATCTTAAGGTCTTTTCCAACCCTAACTATTCTATGATTCTATAACATAGAAGTGTTGTAAGCAGCAGTTTCCTGTTTCACCCTCTCCTCAGTGGTGTGGCAAAGGCATCACTCAGTGCCTTTGGCAATGTAGGTACAACCATGGTCACTCACTGACCCTGTGCTTTCCTCCTCCTTCTGCCCTCCAGGCTCCTTTCCCAATGACATGTCAAAGGTCTCAGTGGAAATGGGAAATGTCCAAATGTTGGTACTATTTGCAACTTGAATAAGCTGTCCTTGGACATGCTGAGCTGATCTTCTCTCTAGGTGTCACTCCGGCTAAATCACTGGGTGGATTTGAAGGGTTTTCACCACCTAAACGGAGAGCATGGTCCGGCCCTCCACCTCTGAGCCACCACTGCTACTCCAATCCAAGAAGGAGGATGAAATGCTAGTGGAGCCATCCCTCCTTTGGGTTGTATGCTGTTGTTACCTCCGAGCTGGAAAACAGAGCAGTGTACCTTGGCCTGGAGACATCAGCCTTTAGGAAATTTCAACAAGGAAAGACGCACAACAGAGAGGAACCTGAAGGCAGTGAAATAATAAAGGAGACCTGAAAGAAAATATTGTAACCTAAAAAAAATAGTCAGCAAATTGATCTAAGGATCCACGTGATCAATGGAAATAAGGAAAAAAGGCGAGATAATAAGGCGTGTGATGGAAGAGGAGGTGTGCTGTTTGATAGCTCACCTAAGGAAGATATTCTAGTATATTAGTATATTATGCTCCATTCTGGCAGCATGATGAGCAGAGATTGCTGCCAAAGAGGGAGATAACTACAGGATAACTACAGGAGAAAAACAAGCAGAAAAAAGGATAGGAAACATGTCAGGTTTGATTGTGAAGAAGGGTCAGCCCAGGTACACATCCTCCTTGTTTGTGTAGTAACAAAATTGAATGCAGCAAATCACAGCTAGCTGTATTATTTTAAGAGAGTTACTCTGGAAACAAGGGAGGATGCTGAGGCCACGAGCAGCCTTATCCCAGTCAAAAGCCTGTGCTAATGTGTAGATCCTGTTGCAGACGTGTAAGGCAAGGTGAAGGAGGTCTGGAGGCAAAACAGTGGATAAAACAGCATCATGCAGTGCTGTATTGCCAACTAATGCATGTGAGGGCCCAGCAGGAGGAGAAATGCTGGTTATTCAGGATGGGAAAGAGCTGAAAGCAGTGGGATTGGGTCATCAGGCACCTCCCAGCATAGCCCTTGCCCTGCCTGCACTGAGCTGCGCTGCTCCATGCCCTGCCTCAAGCAGCCCCTCACCGCTGCTGCTGGCGCTGCAGCTCACCTCAGTGATGGATGGACTGATGGGATCCCTATTCCCACACTTTCCAACATACATCTGCAAATCCTAAGAGGGACAAATGCAGACCAGCTGCCAATTGGCCTTACAGATTCGAGGGCTAACATCCAGTTGGCATCCAGCGGGTTATTCGCACTGGAACAGGAAGCAAACTTCTTGCTGCAATTACCCTCCAATTTCTACTGTTTACCCCAGGAATAAACTAATTGCTGCTGTAAAACACCCCTCCCACCAGGTCCAGGAGTAAAGTATGGAAGAAACGAATGTCAGCCAGTTGGTCAGTGGCCAAATGACTGGCCAGAGGCCAACTGGCATCCTGTGTCTTATTCGCGATGGAGGAGGGCTCGAGTGCCTTGCTGCAGATAACCTGCCTGGCATTTTCACCTGTTTACCCTAAAATCACACCAGATGTCACACACTAGATCAGTGTTTCCCTGGTAGGAACCCGGTAACCAGGACAAGTCTTTATTCTCCCACTGAATTAAGTCAGTTTATTTGAGAGTGAGAAGCAGGGTTTGAAAGGGAAGTGTGAGCAAGCTGGAGAAGAGCTAGCCAATTCCCATGGAGATGTACAGTGGGCATCTCTCAGTGATTCAGCCCTAAATGCCACCTACCACTGTATATCTTGAGTCTCTTTTCCTCTTATATATGATGCAAGAAACATGGCAGGGGATGTTGTCTGGCACCTGTATGTGTGCTGGCAGGGTGGCAGGTTTACCATCCAAACAAAAGAGCAAAGCACTGCTTTGCAGTGCTTGATCCCTGCCTTTGATCTTCTGACACTGGTTATCTGGGGCCCTTAATCCCTCTGGGAGGGTCAGCCTGGATTGGAAGCACTGCTGGAAGCATCACACTGCGTCCCCACCAGCCACACAGCTTTCTAGCAGCTTGGCATGTCGTTCAGGGGCAGTCAGCCTGGATGGAGCCAATCCACCTCTTGTTTCAACTGTAACCCTGGAGGAGGATCTCACATCCCTGTCTCTTAATTGCACTGCCATCCATAATCACTCCTCTATTTCTGTCCTTCTAAATTCTGCTCACAGTGGCAAAGCCAATTTTGGATACTGGGAGTAAATATGATTTGTTTTTCCCCTTAGTGTTGTTATCCCAGCAAAGAGGAGTGACAAGAGTGAGTCACTGTGGCACTTTGCAAAACATCCCAGGAAAAGTGTTTGTCTGAAAAAGCAAGAAACCTACACCCAGGAGAGGTGACAGGATCCTTTAGGAATTATGGGAATGGAATATTCCAGCACGAGTGGACAGCGATAAGCAATAAAAAGCAACTAACTCCAGAGCTGTCTGAGTGCTCGACTTGTGCCTGGTAGATATTAGCCATTGTATCAGATTGCATGCCTGACTTTTCCTCTTTTTCCATAAGGAATGGTGCTTAGCTCAGCAGCTCAGGTCGCTGTGCTACCCCCTTGCTCTGGGCTGAGCTTTGCAGAGCTGCTGTTCTCCCTCAGTACGGGCAGTCTGGGCCAGTTATCATTAGAGATGAGGCAAGCAAACACCTGCAGAGATGTGTTTTCTGGGCACCAAGGTGGAGCAGGCTTGCAAAGGAGCCAGGAGGTGAGGGCAAAACCCACCACTCCTAAACCCTCACGCACCGGGACTTGCCACCTCCCATTGAAACAGCTCCAGGTAACCTCAGTGCATCATGGACAGGGGCACAGGAACATTAAACCTGCAAAGAGGTAATTAGGGAAATAAGAAAATTGTAAAAATCCCAAATTTCCCAACCTGGTTAAGCCAAGGACTGCCCCTGTCTCCTTTAAATCACTGCCTTGTGTCACTTGTTCTCAAACCTTGCAAGCACCTTACCCTAATACTTTTTCTTCCTCAAATGTATATGTTCCACTTCAGGAAAAAAAACCCAACCCACAATAGAACCTATGTACATTGCTGCAAGACTTAAATTTAATAGCAAACAGATTACATACTTAGCAATAGACTAAGCACAATTAGGCCTCACATTCCTCTCACTCCTATAAATAACTCAGTTTCCTCTCCGTGTCTGCAAATTTCATTAGTATGATGGAAAGAAAAGAAAAATACACACACACACACAAAGCCCCAAGCTCTCTTTTCTTGCAAAGACCAGAGCTGATCTCTCAATCAAGCGCTTTGTTCAGCCTGGGGGAGGGAGCGGGGAATTAAAATACCCACCCCATAGCCCTTGGGCCATGTGTTCCTGGCCATGAAGGGAAAATGTTCTGCAGATGGCTTAGGAATTCACCTGCAAGAAACAACAACAACAGAAAAATCCCCCCTCTTCACCACATCGTGTGTGCAACCTGCAGCTGAGGATGTACTGCTGCCTTCTGGAGCATCATCACCTCTGCTTGTCCTTGACACCACCAACTAGCACTAAGCGTATGTATGTATCAGAATCATAGAATTACAGCCTGGTTTGAGTTGAAGGGATCTTAAAGCTCATCCAGTTCCAACTCCTGCCACGGGCAGGGACAGCTTCCACTAGAGCAGGTTGCTCCAAGCCCCTGTGTCCAACCTGGCCTTGAACACTGCCAGGGATGGGGCAGCCACAGCTCCTAAATACAGGGTGTAATTGCATGGGGTGCAAGAATACATAGTGCTGGCCTCTTCTATCTGTGTGCTGCACTGATGTGATCTCAGCTAAGTTATTCAGAGAAAAAAAATTTTAAAAGGTTCTTATGAACTGCAAGGAGAAAAAAAGGAAAAAAGGGAAAAAAAGGGGAAAAAATTAAACAAAAAAGATGAAGCTCAGACAGGAGTGTATAAAGCCTTGGAAATCTGCTGTAGTCAATACTATGACTTAACTGATAAACTTAATAATGTTTCCTTGGGTCTCAGTGCTACTGTGTTGCACTGACTGCCTATTTTGTCCAGCGTAATTTCAGATATGTCAAAATAGGATGGCTGAGGTGCAAGGCAGCCTGGGCAGATGGACTTGTGCCATGTGGAAATGGTGGCACTTGGCACTCAGGTGAGAGCGTGGGGAACTCAGGTTATGTGTCTCACTAAAGGGCGTCTGAAACTCTGCACAAGCGTAAATGTGAATTGCTAATAGCTCTTAGAATGTTTGGCAGGAGAGAGATTTGGAGACTTACACCAGGAAAAAGCTCTTGAAAGACAGAACTGGTATTTCTGCTGTGCAAGGATGAGCTGTGTGTCTCCTCCTTGGGGCTGGTACAGTGTCTGCCACTGCTGCCTCCACCACATCATTTGTGGCATCATAGCATCAGCAGCTAATGCTCAATCTGTATTCTGCTGATTTGGCTCTGTTCTTTTGGTCATCCTGCTTCATAAGCCATGTCAGAGGGAGGGAGAGAGAAATGACGTGGTGAGTGGTTTTGTCCCCTTGATAAGAGAGACACCTTCATTTTTCTTTCTGTATGTTCTCAGCTGACTCTCATGCAGTATCGCAAAGTACATTGTATAAACAATAAATCCGTGCAGTTCAATGAATTATTTGTTCTTTTTGTCTAAGAAAAAGCAAGATTTCTTTCCCTTTCTTTCTCTTCCCTTTTCATACCCTTCTCCTTTCACCTTTCGAAGACAGACAGACCTATATAAGAAATGATGGGCAACTATCCACGAATAATGAAAGAAAGATGACAACGTAAACCTCAGAAGAAAAGAGTTGTCTATTGCAGACAGGCTTTTTGTGTTTGCAGTGCTGTATATGGTCCATAGAAAGAAACACAGCCTGTGAAAGATATATTGAAAGAGCATGCGTCAGCTGAACATAAGGCATAGACACGCACCTATGTCTACGTCTAGGCGCTAAAGCATAAGCACCCCAACTCCTGGAAGGGCTGAGCATCTCTAGGTGGGTTCAAAGTTGGTAGATAGACTTTCCCAAGTCTTTCTGGTGTTTGCGTTTAGGGCTTCTCATAAAATCACTGTCAGCCTCAAAAGGGAAGCGCTCACCAGCTCACACTCTGCTATTTTGTTCTCTTTTTCTCACGTCAGAACCTCAGCGACCCAATTTACTCCTCGCACCATTATCTCCCTCTGACTTTATGAATTCCACTACATTTTTACCAAAATAATTGCCTGGCTCTTTTTTTCTGCATTCAGTTCATTGTTGCTTTAGTCTCCAGTGGCTGGAGGAGGCTGAGATTGAAAGATCCAGATGAATCTAAGGAGTTAAAGGCTGTTAGAGCCTATTGTTCTGCCACAACATTTAATGAGTTCTTGCTCAATCTATTACTTTGCCTCATCTCTCCATTCCTATCAGCAGAAGAGTAGCACTGAGTGTCTGCAAATAATCAGGTTCTGGTCCTAAAGCCCATAATGAGTTCATCCCAATGCAAAAGAAACGTTATCTCTAATGTGTTAAAAAGCCAAATTGCTGCCTACCTCTGAAGGAGTGTAAAGTCCCAATCAACAGCACTGAGGAAATGAATCACTTGCGAAGCCACACTTTGAACGCCACGTCGTTATTATTAGAATGGGGAAGCAGAGTTGAAGATAAAGTTTGATTCAACACAATGGAAAAATACTGTATAGTGGGAGAGAGGCCTGCCTGCTAAAGAGATAATGCCAAGTTTGATGAGAAAATACTTTATGTTTCCTCTCCCTTGAAATCCGAGTGTACATTTTCCAGGTCGGCTGGAAAGAAACAGGTTGTAAGATGTCACTCAACACTTCAGAGAGGAGACCTCCCTTTTCCAGATGCACTTACACTGAGGCAACACACAGGGCTCACCAATATTGTTTTACAAAGTATGAAATGTTTCCATCTCTAGACTACCTGCAAACTGAGGATAACCAGGCCGGCTGGCATGGTTCTGACCTGTGTTTTAATCACTTGGATTTCAATGATTTCTCCTTCCAAGGGGCCCTTTAGAAAAATTCATTTTCATTTCATTGCTCCTATTGATAGGAAAAGAAAACAAAGTTACCCTGAATTTGTCTGCTGTCCTCAAGAGCAAGGGAACACCTGCATTTTGGAGGGTCTATGAATCAATTTTAATCAGACACGGATGCAGGCTGTGATTGCTGCAGAGCAAATCTTTGCTATTCAAAGCAAGGATATAGTGGGGAAAGCAAAGTGTGCTGCCCTTGTAGCACTCAGTAAACACAGGCCACTGGCAGACAGAGAATACAGCTTCATAATGTCCCTTTTACACTCATTTCCCTGCACTGGGGATAATAGCTTCTCAAGTGAGAGGAAGGGGAAGGGCGTCTGGTGTTTCTGTCATACACAGTACCCAAACCAAACCTCATACCAGAGCTTTGAAGGGATAATTTTGCTCTTGATGGATAAACTATAATATCCAAAATAATGTAGACAAATCTTTCCATTAAATAAATGACTTCTTCTGAATAGGTTGTAAAACTTGGTTTCCTTTGCTCTGGATTCAGTTAGCCTCACCTCCTCAGCTGTCTGTGCCTGCCGAGGGAGGAGGGCAAGGCAGAGCTTTGCAAATTGTTTTCCCACTTTCTGGTCGCCTTATAAACACAAAGCTAAGATCAGGTTCATGGAAACACTGGCTGAGATCAGGGACAGTCTCAAAACCCCTGACCCAGAGAATGAATTTGCCACAAAGCCCAGGATTTTGACTAAATTCCCGTGATCAGAGTCAAATATAGGAAGTGAGAACTGACCAACGAGCAGTGCAAAATAGCATAGTCTCCTGGGCTGAGGCTCACCCAGATTTGAAGAAACCAGTTCAAGGTGTGCTGGCTGTTTAAATCCTATTTTATCATTGTTTTAGCAGGGGCTGGGTAGGAGTTTGCAAGTGGGTTGCTCTGGAAATCCCCAGGAAGAGAGCAGCGATGGGATCTTCCCCCACCAACATACCAGTTTGGATCGTGGTGTTCCAGTTACAAAGCTCACATCAGAGGAAACCCCACTGATCTGAACAGCCAGCTCCTCAACAGACGTCATGTCAACTCCACTGTTTCTGACAGGTTGAACATCTGCTTTTACTGATGTATGAGCAAGAAAACGCTCGCTTTATAGATCCCAAACTACCATTGTGTGTTAGACAGGAAGGTCCCTCTGTGGCACAGAGCACACATAGAGTCTCTCCTGTAGCTAAAACATTCATATTTATCCACCTGATTTCCACTTTGGCTGGATAAAGCTGACTTCTGTTGCAATGTTCCTTTTTCGCTTGTGCACTCAGTAACATTCATGTCTTTTTCACCCAAGGGTAATTGCATCTCCAAAGCACACCACCGCTATCGACATTAAATCTTCCCTGACATATATACATGTTATTGAGTTTTATTAAAACACATTGCTGCTTCACTGAAATCATGAAGAAGCATCTCCCTGGAAAACTAAATCTTTTCCAAGAAACCAAAAGTCTGCTTGGAGGAGCCCACAGCAAATGATGGCAAAGTCTCATTTTACTGGATAGAAGGATATTTTCACTAAATTTGGGAAGATGCATGAGAAATGGCAATTTAGTTTTCTCAATAGTAATTGTAGGCTCCCACCAGCAAGTAGGAGGAAGAGGAAGAAACACGTCATATCCAAAATAAGATCAGAAAGACATTTTAGGCCACCATATCCATATAGATACTGTGCTCCATAGCTCCAGAAGGATGTTCCTTATTAAGGGATCTGCAGTTTCAGAGTGGGTTGGTTTATAGTATGACCCTTCCCAGCCCTTTGGTCTCCACCTCCCATGCACATAGAGCTTTCCTATAACTGACAGCCATTCATAGCAAGGTATAAATAGTGTGAAAGAGTGGTTTTTATAATCCATAAAACACTTTGCCAGAGTCCATTGCTTCAGCCATGGCTGTCAACCCCTAGTTAGAAGGAAGTTATCAAGCTGAAGAAAGGGATGAGTGGCGTTTAAGCTACTCTGCAATTAATAAAGCTTTGAAGGTCTGAAGGGTTTCTTTACTCACTTTTTATGCATGGGGTTAGAAAGGGGCCATGCCAAATGTGAGCTTAATCAGAGTGATGTAACGTGGTTACAGTCTTAGGCTGGTGCCTAGTATGTGAGGCAGCACATCCTCAGCAACAGCTGACTGAAAACACCAAAAAGAGAGTTGACAAAGCTTTTACATTCAGGTTTGGGACTCATTCTTCTCCATTCCTGCACAGCACCTAATAGTGCAAAGCAACGAAAAAGCTGCTTTATAAAGGAAGGAAAAGCATCCATTGTTTTTTGAGTTTGCCCTGGTCACTCTCAGTAAAACCTGCTCCTTCCGATACCACACAATGGATCACATGCAGAAATCTGTATTTTTCTTTCTGTGAGGCAGTCTCAAAGACACAGTGAGTTCTGTGAAAACCAGATGACTTCTTTTTCCTTTAGAAAGCCATAAATAGCAACGTGTAATAAAATGCTGCGCTTGAGAACGTGCCCATTTCACAGAAATGAAGAACCAAGGTGACGAGAAGAATAAAGTGATCTGAATTCATTACTGAGCTCTGGTGACTGCATGAAAGGGCTTGTCAGAGACCATTGCTGGGAGTACTTTTCCCCTTGCCTGATTTTGGGAAGCTCGATAACCAGCCAAGGGGATGTCCATAGGCAATGGAGGGAGTTGGGAAATGCAGAACCAGTTCTCCTAGGAGAAGGTGAATTTCTCCTTTGAAGGATGAGATGCATGTCACCGAACTGTAGGCATCATTATTGTCCCTGCCCTGGTTCATCTTGAGGGCAGTGGTTGGGGGTGTGATGCACCATGTAGGTGTTGTTGCCTCTGATGAGGATGCTGTGACATGTTTGAATGTACAGATACTTTAGGAATGCAAAACACTTACACGTGAAGTATTAAGCTGCCTTTGCCTCAAGCACTGCAATCCACACAGAAGAAAATATTACTTTTGTTTTACTAATCTTCTGTGGACTTGGTAAAATATATAATATGTTCCATTAAGCTCAAGTTAGTTAATTACTAGTTAGGAAATCCAATATATTCTCTGGGTTATTTTCCAGTTGTCATTTTGCAAGAGAATTTTGCTTTGACGTCATTGAGAGACAAAAAACACTCTGTGGACAAAAGAAACCACAAATAGAGGAAAATACATCAATATTGTTTTTCTTATAGCCTGCTACTCATTGGGTGGAATCTTTTGCAATATTGTGAGCCTGCCTCTGGCAAAGCTCTGTTTTCAACCCTAATGTGTGCAATAATAAAAGACAGCTTATGGAGCCATTCCTGGAAAAGTTTTGCAGATCTTGCAAGTCCTCTAAGGGCTATCTTCAGGAAGGCTAAATACTGACCTAAGGCTCAAGGAAAAGTGCCCATTGGGGGAAAAAAATATGGATTTACACGTATATTTTCATGTTGAGATTCAAGGACACTGCTTAATGCTTTTTTTCCTTAAATTCTGTTGCACTCCCACCCAGATGTTAATCTGTACCACGACCTTCATCAGTTAACAAGTGAATTAGAGTTACCAAGATGCCGTACGTGGAAGAAGAGAGATAATTATGTTCCATAATATTAATCTGATCATCCTCAGAATCTCTTGTCCTGCTTCATCAGTAGCCAAATTGAAATTAAAGGAGTTCATTATCAATTACAGACTGACTCTAGCAAGGTTTCCAATCTCATTCGTTGCTGCCTAGTTTATTGATATACAAACCCGTGAAAGCATCTGTCAACTGAAGATACATGGTCATTTATTCAGTACATGGTGCATGTTTGTGTATAGAAGTGCTGACTGCAAGAGTTGCTACAAAAACACATATTCTGTTGGATTCTGCAGGGCTGAAGTGGAAGTTAAGTAGAAATGCTTAATGAAATGATGGGGTTTTTTTTTTTCCTCTGGAATTTTGTTTTGGAAGAGAACCTGAGGGAAAAAAATTCTGACAATGTCAAAATACTCTGTTTTGACTATTTCAGAACAAAATGTTTAGAGTTTCCTTTTTGAAATGGCTTTTGTTTTGGATTTTTTGGTTCTGTTATATTTTTCCCTATTATTTTTATATATTAAATACATTATATTATAGAAAGAAAAGTTAGAAAGCTGCAATGAAAATAATTGGTTTTATCTACAGAAAACATTTTTCTGGATTCTTCCTGTGGAAAATTTGATGTTGGAACTTTGCACAATCTCTGGTTAGTAACAAAGGACTAAACACTGTGCTGGCTTTGAAGGATGCAGTGGAGAGAAACTGGCCCCAATATCTTCCTAAATGCTGTGGGAGGACTCAGCAGACATACATTCTGTAGCACACATCCAGCTTGGGTTGAAAACACCAGGTGCTGCTTTATGAAAGGTAAATTGAGGGAGACTGGCACATGCGGATCTCATCTGGACTGCTCTTTGCTTTCCTTCATTCACCATCAGATTCCTCCAGGCTTATCATCAGCAACGTCAAATGATGAAGGAATAAAGAGAGTTTATGGCCTGGTTTACATCCCACTGTGGATGGGATGTATCATACTGTTATTCTGACATTTGCAATGCAGACCAAGGAGAAGGTGTTTCTCTCTAAAAGCTGTGTCCTTGTTATATGCATCCATTACGATTAGAACAGCTTCTCAAGGAGACTAAGCTTAATCTCTTTACCCTTGGCTTCTTGTTGCTCATTATTTTAGGCTCATTAAATGCCTAATTTGGATGTGCTGATTGCAGAGAGGTTGCTCATAGAGGTTCTGGGGATTCCATCATTGGAGATGCTCAAAACCCAATTGGACACAGTGCTGAGCATCCCTGCCTTGAGCAGCGGGAATAGACAGTCCTTGGAGGTGTCAGCCAACCTCAGCCTGCTGTGAGTCCATGGGACCAAGACAGCAGAGAAAGAGTAAGAAATGGTGGTGAGCCATGTGTGTAAATTCAAATGAGTTTGACAAACAGAATTCCAGCACTCTCTGTGCTGAAGGAAAAGGTGTTATATTAATAAAATTAATTTCCTAGTGAAATTTAAGCCTGGAAAAACCAAATAAGGTTTGTTGATGGAGGGGAATTTTGTTTGCCATTATCTGCTTCACCTACTTCACTCTACTATTGTGGCTGCTGGTGGGTATCAGGGAGCATATACCTGAAAAGTATAATAAAGTTATAGTAAAGAAGGTATCTTATTTTCTATCTCTTGCTGCATATTTGAATAGATAACACAGTGTGACCTTGCTCCTCTTCTCATCTCACAACTGAAAAGGTCTCAGTAGTCCCAGGCTGGATGCCCCACATGGACTAGCAATGCCCTCATAGACCTGGAGCTTGGCTGAAGGTCCTGCCTCAGGAGAACATCACAGATCCATGCGCCAGGCTGGCACAGGGCAGCAGCCACACCGGGGAGCAGCACCCTTGTCTGGAATATGGAAATTTGGAAGCTTATTGCTATAATCTGTGGTTATGATTTCCAGCCCTGCCAGCAATGCCGGGAATCAAACCACAGTCTCCCGAGTGCAAAGAGCCTTTAATGTAATCCCATAAAACCTTAACAGCCAGTCGTCTTCTTTTTATGGTAAATTAAGGGCCTCATTTACTCTGCAGTGGCCTCCTTGCCCTTTCGTTGAAGTCTCAATGAGAGGGAAGCAGGGAGGACGGGGAGGGAAAATGGATCCCAGATTCCCCCATCCAGCCTTGTGGAATGGAATACAAACAAAATCCTATTTTCTCAAGATATCTGATTCCCAATTGGCACTTTGGCACCTCACGAGAGCACCTAGAAGCCATAAACAAGGCCAGTCATGAGTTCGCATGGTATGAACTCCAGTGCACCTACTCTGCAGTGGTGTCCAAGTTTCCCTGTTTAGTTTCTTGGAAATGCAATCAGCTCTGAATCTTAGATTTCTCCCATACTGGCAACAGCAAGCTTTTGCCTCAAACGTCTTGACTGGAAACCTTCCAGTGAAACTGCACTTTCAGCTGTCTTGGTTATTTCCATATGAAGTGCTCCCACTTGCAAAGCACTGTCCTCTCGGATGGAGACATGCGTATGCTGCGCGCAGTTGTGATACCTCACGGCACTAATTACAGGTATCCGTTTCTTTATGGGATACAGATGGGCTACCCAGGGACACTGCTGCTCCCCGCATCCCTCTGCAGAAAAGATCTATTTCCATAACTCTGGGGTAATTTATGAACTTCCTTCGCCTTTTTGGCAGAGAGTCATACTCAACCGATCCTCTGCAACCCACACTTACAAGGTAATGCACTCATCTCACTGCTGTGAGTGATGGGGCTTCATCAATCAACCTTACATCCATTTAACGACTCAACCTGTTCAAAGCCATCTCCTGACCTCAGGGGAATCCCTTTTATTCCGAATCAGCTCGTAGTTTGTTTTCCTCTTTGCAGCGCTCTCTGTGCTCTCCGGTTAACTTCTGGGTTTCAGCCTTGCTGTAGCAGAGGCTTTGCCGTCAATCACTGTGCTGCTGTGCCAGGACTCAATGCTGACAGTGCGATATTTGGGAATAGTTATTTTTGGCTAATTCAGTCATCTGTCACAGACCAGAGTGGCAATGGACACAAGAGCAAGTACTGCTCACCAGACGATAGCTGCCACCTCTGTGTAGTTGCATCAGATTTGGGAGGGCTTTACACACTCCATATCACCGTGAAGGATTCCATGAATAGGTGTCAACCCCCTCATATCCTTTTAATAATAAAGGAAAATACAGGTTTCAGCAACACTTTTTCTTCTTTCTCCATTATTTTTATATATATTTTCCCTTAAAAAAACCCAACAAAAAAAAAAAAAGCAGTCTTTCAAAATACTTTATGAAACAAACATTAGGTTACCAGTTCCTTCAGGGTGGTAAAAAAAAGACAAGAAATTGCAATGTGAATTTTGTGCCCCAAAAGACACTGTTTTGGTCTGGTTTTAGGAGTGTTGAGCACCTTTCTTTTCCAGCCTTTTCTGAAAATCAGACCTGAGAGGTCAGCCTGCATTCCCAAAGATTGGGTGACTCAAATCAGAAAATACTTCGAGCTTAAATCCTTGGTCTTGAATGCCTCAGTCACCTTCCCTGCTTCTCTTCTTATACCCCAGAGCACAAACCTGAATGTAGCTCCTTATCTATGCTAATAGTAGTGCTATAGAAGAAAAGAGGCCACTCAAAGCACATCATCCCGCAGGACCTGCTGCAGCAGTGGGATAAGCCACCTCTCAGGCAGAGATGCAAAAGAGAGCAAATATCAGAACCAAGAAATAAAATCATCTCTGGCAAAGAGCACTACCGGCCTGAGGCCGAATTGCCTAACAAAGATCTCAGCAAAGCTGCTTTTTGTCAGGCTTTTCACTGCAGCAAGTAGATCTCGCTCACTTTGGGACCGGTTTTCAGTGCAGCCTCAAAGGGCAGAAGCAGCAAACAGAAGAAATTGGAATAAAGAAGATTTCAGGCATCATAAAATACTGGAAGTACCGATGGTTGTCAATAAAGCGCACTTGATTTATGACTTCTTTTCCAAAAACTTCAGATCTCGATTATTCCTGGGATATAGTTATCAAACAAAAAACCCAAACAAACCAAAAACAAAAAAAACCCCATCAACAACCAACCTTGAAGGTATTTTTGTCAAATATTTTCATTCCTTTTCCAAAGGAAACAGTTGATTTTATAACTGCAGGTGCCTGTTCGTGAGCTGTTCAAGAAAAATCCCAGGATTTTTTTCCATTCATTAGCCAATCCAGGCTTCCTTTTGCACCCACAGTAAGGTGTTGCCATTATAAAACCGGGACACAGTGTTTGTATTTTGATGATGTGCTCATAATTAGCAACTTTCTTCGATGTCCCTCCGGTTACTAACTAAAGAGCAGCTGAAACTCAATGGGAACTGCAAGAACATTTTGTTTTGAGACTATTCTGCCATTATGTCCCATATTTTCTGCTTTTTATTAGAACTAAGGGTAACTCTACAAAAATAAACTCATTATAGTTTCTGATGAGACCTTGTGCTTCCATATACTCCCCAGATGAAGTTGGCATATTGCTGCATGACATGCGTAATGTCACCTTATAGCAGCCAGCTCTGATGCCACAGTCATAGAGATGGGATCACAGGTGGGATATGAAGAGCTGGAGCAAATGAAATCTGCAAATCAGTGCAGCAAACAAACACACACATGTACCCGAGGAGAAAAAGCAAATAAAACCTAAGCAGAAACATCGTCTTCTAAAATATCCTCTGTGTTCAGAGGGAAGGTTGTCACTGAAGGACTTTCATAGCTGCAAAAGCCTCCCTGTTCCTGCCATGCACTTGTTTCCCACAGTGCGTGCACAAGCGGCTTGTTGAGTGGTTATTTCTGCACTCAAGACATCCTTGTGCATAAGAAAGTAAAGCAAACTATCCAGGAGAGGCAAATAATACATCCCTGACAGCACTGTGCACCTGGCATGCTTGCTAAAACTGCAGCAAGGAATGGGTTTATTTTTGTATCGCCTCACACATAGGAATTCGTTTAGAACAAAGAGAGTGATTCCATCATACAGGTGCCTCTCCTTTTCCAGCCAGATCAGGCCTGTAGAATCCAGCAGACATCCCAGTCCTGCAAGGCACTCAAAAGCTCCTGGGTTTCCATAGAGCTGAGACCAGCCTGCTCCTCTCTGGACATCCATGGTCACCAGAGGCAGCAGCAGACCCCCTTGGCTCATGCAAATCTTCGCAGCACTCCACTGGAGCCTGAAGGAGCTGGTGTTGGAGACCCTCAATAGTCTCCAGAGAAGCCTTTCTGACACCACAAGTTGTCATTTACACCTCTAACTCCTGGTCTGCTATGCAAATCTGATGCAAATTGTTCACCCCAAATCTGATGTCCCTGGAGAGGATCCCTGTTTGGCTAGAAACTAGTGAAATTTGTCATAGAGTTGGATCCCTTCCATCTAAACACTTATACATGAATAAGAGGAGGGCTGTTAAACCCATCTGTGTGTAGCATAGGGAATTTTGCTTTATGCTCTGCCTATGTTCAGGCTTCAGGGCTCCATTGCCTGCCAAAACAGAAAAACAAACCACCCCCAAAGAAGCTGTGTGATCACTCCAGAGTCCTTGGGCTGGGAGGTGATCCTGAACTAAATGAAGAACCTTACATTTCACCACGGGCTGGCAAATGCTGCATTACAGCCTTTTGCCTTTTCTCTCCTGCTGGATTATTCACTTCTAGTAAGCTGATAGCATTTCCAGGTTACATGTGATACAAAATTGCTCCAAACCAGTATTAATGTCACCGTTTAGGTTTGCAATTCTCTTGCAAATTATCTCTTTTAACTCTGTTAATCTGTCTGTCTGCCAGACGTCGAGGTAGGGGGAAAAGCAAGACATAGAGACTGCTTTTCTCACCGGTTGAAACAATTCAAGTTAAGAAGGCAACACTGTGAGCATGAACTCAGCTTTCTGTATGGTTCAGAGAATAGAGTCTCCCTTCTCAAGCTCAATAGCTGTTTTGGAGGGAGGACCATCTTCCAGGGCCATCTCAGCTTAACAGAACAACATTGAAGGCATTTTGAAAGACCCCATCACTTCTCTTTCTCTTATGCTCCCTCTTCCAGTCACTGGTGTTGCTGTTTCTGATTCTGGCCAAAGCTGCTTTGCAAAAGGCCATTTTCCGATGTATTTGTTGAGTGTAAACATGATTTTGCAAAATAGAACATGCTTCCATGAGATCTGAGCCATAACACAGAAAAGGAGAGTTGCTCAAATCACAGCTGATGAGAGATCTTGTATTAAGAGAAAAGAGTTTCTCAAATAAGAAATCTGGCTGCAAGATTGCAGTGTCTCGGGCCACTGGAGCATTTAATGAGCGAGGAATAAAAGATAAATGGAGAGAATAAGCCCTGCAAAGCAGATTGGTGTTTTATGCAAAACTTAATTACTGCTTTGAGCATCGTGGTGCTACATTTCCTGTCTTACAGGTTAATGAAGCATCAGTGCTCCCCTTATGTCAGCTCTTTAGGAAGGTGTATCTCAAATCCACATGCCTGGGTTGCTGCTAAACAGGGACAAAGCAGACAAGCCTCAGAAGAAGTTGCCCAGCATCCTGCCTTGTAGCCAACCTGACTTCTGAATGATACTTCAAGCCTGTGCAAGAGCAGGTTTGCTCAGCAAACATCTCCCTTTTCCCATCTGGAAGGGCAAAGTCTGGGGGTTTTTTTGCCTTTGCAACCAGAGGCTGCTTGGCATCTAAAAATAAAACACAGGTTCTGCAAAGAAAGCAGGTGTCTGCCCATTAATTCCTCATCACATGGATTTTGCAGCAAGCAAAGGGACAATGAACACATGGGGAAACATACGACTCTGATCCCGCATTGTTTCTTACTTTTTTATATTGATAAACACTGACTCACCTTGGAAAACATCATCCCAAGACAATCAAGGGAAGTACAGAGGGATCTCATGGTCTTTGCTGACTTTGTTTTGTTTATAACCCCAAAACAGTGTAAAAGAAATACCCGTAAGCGTGTCCTATGTCTGAAAAGTATGGACTACAGTCCTGTGTAAGAGCCAAAAAACCATGTAGAGCCTCTGCTTCCTGACACAGAGAGCTGCGGAGATTGTAGAGTAGTAGCTTATCACTTGAAGTTTGCACAAACAGTCAATTTTTACTTACTACGACTTCTTTCAGAGAACAAAAAAGCAAAAAACACCATCTTTTTCTCATTTGTCTTTTTCTTTCTTACTCTTTTTTGTCTTTCTGCATTTCATAACATTTGAAATGTTGGTAAAATGTATTTCCGATTCTTAAAGGGGACCATGCCTGAAATCAACTCCAAAAGGAGCCGGCGATGCTCATAACTAATAAACATCAAAGAGGAACATTCTTCTTCTTGCACAGCTTGCTGTAAAAGCACCAAAATTCCCACTTCAAAGCGGATGTGCTGTGCTGCAGTGATGGGTGTCAGGCACATGGCCCAAACATGACGTACCAGTGTTCTGGTGAAACACAACAGAGAAGTGACCCTAAAAATACACTGCAACCACATGCGCTGAGATAAAGGTGATGAGATCTCAAGCTTCACGCCCTGATCTCTTTTGCAGGGAACCAGGGAGGATGTCCAGACCGGCAAGACCCGGAGATGGTTTGAAGATCATCTCTATGGGATGTGCACTATTGGCAGAAGGAAGGATCCAGGTGTCTGCAGGCAATGATGCTCCAGTATGGCAAATCCTTCCTTGCTGAAGTATTACTTGATATGAAAACTATTCTACGCCCCCAAAAGTCAGTGAGAACTTCTTGTTTTTCTCACTAACAGCAGGATATTACCTTACATGTCCTAAAGCTTACCAAAAATCATCAGAAGTTTTCTCATTCAAAAGAATGAAAAAGGCAGAGCTTTTCCTATAGGCACCATTGGCTTCTGATGTGTGAAACCCACGCTGACAGAATTTAAACTTCATCCTTTAATAGCCTTCATCTGAGCTCATATTCACACATTCCCATGAGGCTCAGGATGCTGAGATGTAAGTACTTCAACTCCCCAACTAAGATTAATTGCACAGCTCTGAGTGGGGTGTTTTGGTGGCAACAAGTCCTAGACAAGAAGATGATGGTGAATGGTCAAAGCAGAGCTGCTCACACATATTTCATTGCAAACCACAGCCCCAGCAGGGGCAGGGACTGGCTTTAGCTGATACCCACCAGCAAACTAGGCTGCATCCCTGTGACCATCTACCTGCAGACAAAGTCCTCTGCTCCCCCCACCACACTGTCTGCAATAGCTGTTTATCTGTTATTTCTTTTACCTGTTCCTCCAAGGAAAGCGACTACTTTCTTTTCCTTGATTTTCCTTTCATCCCGCACAAACATCCCACCCAAATATCTCTACGTCTCCTTTTCTTCTTTTCTTAGTTACCACATAACAAAAATGTTTCTCTTATATTAATTTGGTTACTCAGGCAAAGTAAACCACCGCTCCTCAGTCTGCCGTATGAAAGCCAGAAATGGAGTGACTCAGTCAGGCAGGGTTTTATTTAAACCATTTGTCCTGTGGTCAGAGTAGATTAAAGGCAGATCAGGTTGCCCTCGGAGCAACGCTGGGACAGTGAGAGTGAGAGATGTTGGCACTTGCTCCTTAAACCACATGCAGCTCGCGTGACTGCGGCTTCCTCCGGCATCTCTTTGCCTTCTGGAAATGCATCTCCCGGCGGCAGCACCTGTGTGGACACGGGACAGGGGGACCAGCATGTCCCAGGCTGCCAGCACTGTGGTGTGATGGCCCCAGGGATGGCCAGTGTGCTATAGGGATGGGCAGCTCAATAGGAGGAGGTGGTGGGGATGCACATCTGGCATTTCCTCATCCCTCCATGTGCCGAGGGGTAATTGCTGGTGGGTTTGCCCTCACTCATCTACAGAATGGTTAATCAGTGTGGGAGCATAGGGCGGGGACATTGAAGGTTTTGGGATGAGAATCCAAAGCCTCACAGAAGATCCGGAATAAAATACATGTGATAAACTGGCTGTTGGCTGCAGAGATGTCCCCGCTGGACCATAATATTGCAGAAGGCTCCAGGCGTGGTGTGATTGATTTTGATAGTTGCTGTTACAGTGTCACCACCATGCACTCGGTGAGGTGGAGGATGGTAAAACCCAAACCCACTGGAGTTGTCCCAGATCATGGTTTCACACTATGAAGTGGCCAGGGATGATGTCGAGTCCTCTCCCTGGCACCCCGAGCAGGGCTCCCTCCCTGAGTTGCACCACGAACCAGCTTGGGAATTGATCTGGCTTTAAAATAACCCAGCAGCAAAATAACATTTGGTTTAATTTTAAGCAGCATCATGTCCCTGATGTGGCTCTTGGCAAGTGCCAGCACCAGGGAAGCAGGACGGGGAGGGAACCAGCAAAGGAAACACCTTGAGCCACTATCACTGCAGGTACCCACAGCCCCACCAAGCTCCAGGAACGTTAACCATTTGTTTAGATATTTAACCTAGGGCTTTATCAGCTCTAAACAAAGCTTTTACAAACCTGAGACTTTCTCCTTTCTCTGTCACATGGTGACTGACAGCAGATGGACGGGGTCTCTTCTGGCTCTTGTACCAGAAGGCAAACCACAGAGCCACAAAAGGGCTGTAGAAAGAGAGAATAAACACAAACCTGCAGTGTGGAATGTTGCAGACTGTCCTTTTCATGGCTACAAAGGACATTTTAGGGGCTTATATACGCACATATGTGTATATATAGATGTATATATGTATATATGTAGCACATCGGAGACTGGCTATGGGCAGAGCCCTTCCCATGCACCATAGATTTATGTGAAGCTTTTCTCCCAGATTTATCCATCCACCAACTCACACAAACAATAAGTTCCCCCATATTAGAAAAACTTGTTGAAGGCTTTGATTAACGGCCTCATCTTTCTGAAGCCACCCTTTAGGTCCAGGTAATGGGGTTACAGTCTGGAATGCATTCTGCTGATGTCAAACCAACTCATTACCCTAATCCTCAGAGAAACAAAGCCTGGCAGCCTTGCACGGGTTTTTATTACAGATTACAACTCCTGTGATCAGTTAATCCGAGAAATTACTCAGTCCTTCCAGTTTACAAAGGCAAAATATGATTGCTCTTCAAAGAATGCAAACTTGCATGAATTAATCTCTTCATCTAGGGATATAATGGCTTTTTTTACTAATTTGATACAAAAATATTGCCATGTGTGGGCTTCATAAATCTGTCTCACCCTGTTACTAGTTACTTTCCCCAGATGCTTTGAACTTCTACAGAAAGTTGCTTAACCAAAAGAACACAGCTGGCCACATGTTGTAATTTCCTCTTTGGGGGCATCTGTTACCGTCCTTCCAAAGGTTTTGCCAACTTCCCTCTATTTGTTGTATTTCTCAGTATATTTGTAGTTTCATCCCAGCAAACAAAGCTGCTTGTTACTGCATTTTCAGCACCTTCCCAATATTCTGAAGGATGCAGTTGCATAAACTTGGGTTATATTCCACACTTTGTAAAGTAACTACAGTTCCCAGCCCTTTGAACTCTATTGGACTCATTTTCCAGTGGTTATTGGGACTCTTTGTCTGACCAACCCCGGTGTCGAATTCAGGAAAAGGGGGAAAAGGAGGGAGGAAAAACTTCCATAAGACAACAAAAGAAGAAAAGGTCACGGTGTGAAGTTTACATTTATGTTCTTCTGCCCAAATGTTTCCCCTTGTGCCTGTGAGTGCTTCTCCTGACTTCAAAGGCGTTATTTCCAGAGAAGGTAAGTACAACTTGGCCTGTGTTCCTCATGACAAACACTGACATTCCTTGGGCGACCTCTAAGCCCCACACATCAAAAGTTTTGCTTATGTTGCACCTACAAAATATGTCTGCAGAGGCACAAACAGCTTCTCTATTGTAAAATGAGCAGGCACATGCCAAAGTATATAAAGCAACAATCAGAAGGCCGTGGAGATCTCAGCTCTCTCAAGAACGGGGTCTTTGAGATGGAAATCAGTGAAATTTAGACTGGGGGAATGTGCACCACAAAGCAATGTGGGAGCACTTTTAAGCCCCCCCTCCCCAAGTAAAAAGAGGCCATCTGGAAAGCGCCCAGCCGTGCCCCACCGTGGTCTGACATCTGACACGGGAATGGAAGCAGCAGTAATGTGGTCCTGATGCTATCGGGGTCCCTAACGCACGTCAGGGGTGATGGGGCAATGCTGCCTCCGTGTGAAACCATCACCCTGAAAAAGTACCCAGGAGCTGGTGCTGTGATTTGCATCAGTGTTCCTGGATTACGGCTGTATCCCCTCCGCACCGAGCTGATGCACGCTGGTGTGCGCACACTGCTTCTGCTCTCTGATACTCAGCAGTGCTGGGGGCTGAGTGATGCTCTGCTGATCCCTGCTCCGTTCTTTCCATCCCAGAAACTTCCCATCTTTAGGGAAAACAAGAGAAGTTTGGCAGGACCGGCGCTATCTGTGGCTCCAGTAACCACCACCTGCACCTCAGGCTTACTTTTAGGTTCCCTCCTGCTTGTCCTCAGCCACCACATGCAGAGGTGAGTCACGGTGGCTTTCCAAACACTGCAGCAGTGTGGAGATACGACAAAAACAACCGCTCACCCACACAGAAAATTGGCTCAATTACTCCATCTCTTCTGGAGTTTGCATTAAGAGGATGGTCTAAATAACCACATCTATTTCCAGAGCCCGGGGGGCATGGTACCGCTTCGCAGCAACGTGCTTTTTTCCCAAGAAAATAGAGAGTAGTTCGAGAAGCTCAAGCAGGGATCTTGATTCATTGTTTCCTAACTATACTTGGGGATCTGTTTTACTGTGTGGCCTCCTAAAAGTTTATTTCTCTCCTGACTAATGTGAGGAGTGAATGATTTTAGTTGGCAGACATTGCTCATTTCTCCCATTGTCTTTTTTTTTAACTGGCTTTTTTGGGGTTGTTGTTTCTTTTTTAAACCACAGATAAAATTAGCTGAGTTTGAGTTCTGTTTTGCCTTCTGCAGCTTAATTTTGAGTGGAAATCTTGTCATCATTCCTCTGCCCTGAAGACAAGATGCTGAGAGAGGAGTGTGAGTAAGCCAGAGCTCATCATCTCCTTCCTGCAGAGAAGATGTGTCTCAGGTTGTTGGAGCACTGGTAACTCTGAGATAAAACATCAGCCTGAAAGTAAATGTTTGATTTTTCTATTTAGCTTATTCTTGAAGAAACCTACTTTTTTTCACCCTGGCTTAGCAAATTTGGCCTAAAATCTGGCACGATTCAACAGGAATTGCCTGCAATACGAATGTCAGGGTGAAGAGCATAAAGGATGCAAAAGGAGTGACCCCAGCTATGCGGTCCTTCCCTTCTCACTCATGTGAGCCACCACTTGGCCATCCTCAACCACCTCCCCAGCAGCTGGAGGAGTGACAGAGGGATGGACCTTCATTTGGTGGAGTCTGAGTTGTCTTCCACCTTCTTTCTTTGTTTTTGTTGCATTGGCTCATACGTCTGCGGATTTTCCTATCAAGGCTTAAGGATGTGATTTGTATTGTGTCTGACGTTGCTATTTAGGGCTTAGGCAGTAATTACCAGTAAGCACAAAGGGAATTATTAGACATCTCCACATCCCATACGACTGGCCATTCATTATAATCCTAGGCTTAGTACCCGTGGTAGTTCTGCTCTCGGAGTAATGCAATACACTGTCAGACTCGCAGCAGGACAGTCTTTCAAACACATCATTTTCTGGAACGCCAGCATGAAATCTGAAAAGGAAACAGGGAAAGAAAAGCCAACCTAAGCTCCAGGAGCTCAGCACCTCCAAGAGCTGGGCCTTTCAGAAGCAATGCCCTAGCAGTGGTCCCTGCCATCCTTCTCTTTTAATGATCCATTTGACTACTGTTTGTAGAAGCAGACTGGGTAATATAATTAATCTTTGACTATAAAGTAGCTGCTGTGCTGCAGTGAGGGGGAGAAAAATATGCCTTCTGGAAAGTGCTTTGTCTTATAATACACTGCTCTCCTAATATGTATTCTAATAGCAGTGTAAAGGGGAAAACCATTTGGAAGGGTATGTTATTTCTCGGTGCTTCGTGTTGGAATTCATGTCACTGTAGAAGTTATTATTGTAATAAAAAGTAAAAATGAGTTCTCAAAATACACTATAGCATATTATTCAGGACAGCCTGTAAGCAGAGCCTTAATGTTAAGCACATGCATGGATCACTCTGAAGTCAAACCAAAGGCTTCTGCTGCGAAGAGGGATGAATTTCAGTGAGCTGTTTTCCTGACTCAGGACTCCACGCCGACCCTCAGATAATAGAAAAAGACAGACACAAACTCATGGGGAAAAAAAATCCTAATCACATTAAAGCAGTGGTAAATTCCCCTTCGCCATATCGCAGCCCAGACTTCACTGCTAGTTTAGGACAGAGTAAATTGCTGTATTTGTTGTTAGAAACATTTCTGTGCTAGCTGGGAAGCCAAGCATGCATGTGGCATCGCATCCGGATGCTCCTTCCTATTGCACAACACTCATTGCAGAAGGGATAAAACTCCATCTTGAACATTTGGATTTGCCTCTTCCACAGGTACGTGAAGGCTCCTCCAGTCCCTGTTGCTCTGATGGTTAGAAAACTTGCCCACAGCATCCAGGGTCAGTTTTGCTTTCTCACGTAGCTTACAGCTCTTCACACTGCTTAGAGGTTCATCCTGATGTTCTTACATGGATTTTGAGTCTTCATTGTATAGGGCTGAGCAAAACCAACTGCTCCTATTTTCGTGTTATAGGAATTCCCTGTTGCAGTAACCTAACAGACCTTCTCTGAATCTGTTCTAGTTTAAATTAGTTTTTCTTGACCAGTCACCAGAACCACACGGTTTTTGGAAGTGTCTTTATCTAGACTCTGCCCAATGAAGGGAATATTCCCTTGGAAATAATTGGGTGGACACATTAAGAATTGTGTTTGCCTCATTCAGTGCATCGTGGCACAGTGTTGTTATTATCCATAGAAGTGTAATGCTCCATCTCCTCCTCTCTGGTTTCTAGTTGATGAAATTGCTTCTCAACTGTAAGTGGGATTTTTCATTGCTTGCACCTTATTGTCCTGCTCCTGCACCTCTGCAGCTTATTAAGCCAGAACCTCAGCCTGGGATGTCCCTGTACAAAAGAAACCTGGATAAACTCACTTATAATCTAAAAATAATCTCAATTTTGAGACTATAATACATAATTTTAGACTCACTCTCTTACAATTTGCCTTAAGAGATGTTGGGATCTCAGTGAAGTTCCTGCTGCGTTCCTATATCTCAATCAATGACCAGACTCGTGCTGGAGAACTCCGAATGCAGAAAGCAGCATCAAACCCTGCGCCAGGCTTGCTGAGGATGGCTCATGCTGTCGTTGCTCAAGTATTCACAGAGGAGAAGGGAAGCTGTTATCTGGAGTGATGCACATGCTGTGTCCCACGCTGCCTGCTGCGACCCTGACAGCAAAACACCCCTCTGCCATAGGCAGGGAAAGCAGCTCATCAACTGAGAAATGTAAATGGGACATTACATGGGTGATAATGGTCATTTTATACAATATTTCAGAGGTACAGGCTTGAAATCAGGGTCTTTGGAGGTCTTTGTTTATCAGAATAGGATGTTTGTTTGGGTGTTGCACCCCAGCTATCTCCTCTGGGTTTACACATATGCCTGCAGTAGGTTTCCTGGAGATTTATCTGTTTTATTAAAGATTTATTGCATTATTTTCATGCAGATAAAAGATTAGGATGCCTTACACTCCAGAAATACTAATAAGACCATGAGATCAGCCTCACTGGGGCCCATGAGCTTCAACGCCAGCATCCTGTCCCCAAAGGTGGCTGCCAAGGGGGTAACAGACACTGACTCCACGGGGATGGTTCCCAGAGTGCTCTGCCAACCCCAGTGACCCACACATTGGGCATATCCATGGACACAGGGCTGTGTGTCTGTCCACATCCCTCCTCAGGTGTCCTGATAATCAGGGATAACACAAAGGCCTCATTGTGGCCGCTGACAAAACCACAGGTGACTTCAAAAGGAAAACGAAAATCCCTGAGTTTTTAAGGAGCAGATGTGGGAAGAGCAGTAAAGCAGAATACATGGCAAACACAGACTGTCTGAAATGCCAGGAGATTGAAATCCTGCAACTTCGGATCAGGTTGTTCAGAAGATTTACAAAGTATAGTAGTAACTCATGCAAAACATTTTAACAAACCCTCTGTATGGCACTTCTCGTAAGAAAAAACCCCCTCACGTATTAGAGTCAGCACAACGTATTTGATCTTTCATCTGGTTCAACTTCCATCATCCTGAATTCGGGGATTTTGGGAAGATTTCCCAGCATTGGAGTTTAGTGAGCAGCACACCCTGCTCTGCAGGGATCTCTAGCAGAGACAACTGGTGCCACCTAGGCCAGGAAAGCTGCTCTAATAGATAAACCCAGCAGGCAGCAGAGAAATCCCTTTAATAAATAATGAAAACAAACTGATGCCCACAGATACACCCATGCAAACTGATTTAAGGCTTTGACCCTGCATATGAATTCAAACATTTCATTACTAAAGACTGTTATCTGAGATCATGAAATATTGGTGCAGAGTAGACGCGCGCCGGTAGTAGTTCTCCTATAAATAAAAAGCTTCGTATATGATTTCTCCTATAATAAATGCTTTTTGCTTTTACTTTTTGAGCCTGGGTTTGTACTATTTCCCCACGGGGTGAAACAAGCCACCACTGACCCATACCTACACATCTGGAGAAACCTGCCAGCCCAACAGCTCTGTAAAACCTATAACCTGTCCCTGCTTTATCAGGAAATATAGCGTGTAATAACCCATGCTACTGGCAGTTAACGTGATTCAAAGATGTATTTCTCATCCTTTCCATCTCTGCAAGATAGTTGCTCATTACATGAGCTTATTCAGGCAAAAATCAAGAGTGAAGTGGGCTTCCTTCCTCTCATGCAACTTGTCATGATACTTAAAGGAATTTTAGGGAAGCTAACCCACGCTGAGCATCAGACTGACGGAGGCAGAGAGCTGCCAAGTTATTATTACAGCATTTTGTTATTATTTAATAGGAAGCATCCCAGACATCTTAACAAGCAGGAGTCCCTCGCGGCTATTTTGCACAGTATTTCTTGGATCCTGTGACTCAGCACTTTATCGGCACAGCAATGATATAAAAAATTAGGCTCAAAAAGGCAACAAACAGCAGTCGCAGTGGATTGGAAGTGCTTGGTGTGACAACCTTGATGGGTCCTATGGGAAACAGAGGATTCCCCAGACCTTGTCTCTTCCATCACCTCTGTGTCCATCCCACTGCCCAAAGAATAGATGCTGCACTGATGCTGGGTAAAGAAGATAAAGTATCCATCTAAAGGAAGACTCTAGTCATGCTCGTGCATTTCCCAACCTCCTCATGGCGGCCATATGAGGGATGAAAACTGGTTTCACACCAGCATTTGCTGACAGGAAAATATAATGAAAACCATTTCTATGAAACAATGTAGACCGCATCCTAATTGGCATTTTATGTAACCACCCTGAAGATCATAAGATTTCAATTTAGCATCGCTAATCACGGCATCGATCGCGCTCCCCCGCAGGCAGGCATCGCTCCGAGGGCTGCACTGCTGTCCTGCGGCTCCAAATCACACTGTGGATGTACGTTCTCCTCTTGTCACACCCTTCAAAGCAACACAAAGACTGAGCACAGGAAGCCCTGTGGTGGTGGCTGTGGAACAGGTCATTGGGCCGAATCCCAAGAAAAGGAAAAAGAAATTAAAATGAAGTTAAAATTCAGTTCAATCCATTGAACTCAGCCACTACTGGTGCACCAGCAGCCGTTAAGAAGTCTTCTTTAATGCTCTTCAAGAGTACCTGGGCTGTGGGACCTTTGGTCTTTACATCTTAAGTAAGGGCATATGAGGACAGGAGGGAGACATGGTGCTGCCCATGGCAGCATCCCAGCCATCAGACCAACCTCACCTGTTAGATTTCACCCCAGCGATGAGCAGATGCCTCAAAGTGAGATCTGAGCTGATCGTGTTCGAGTGTTGGGTCCGTGTTTTTAACAATACAGATGTTTTAAAATGTCCCACTCGTTTTCTTGTTGTTTGGCAAGAGGGGCAAGATCTCAGCTCTCACCTCACAGCCAGGGATGGGGTAGCTGAAATAGCACACCCGCTGTTTGAGACCCTTTGAGGTGGGAGCTCAGCAGAAACCCTCACTCAGTGGTTTGCACCACTAATGTCTGGCATTATCTCAAGACCTGGAAATGGAAATGTTTGCATGTACTGTGACTTCTAATGAAGCTTGCCAGGCTGAGCACCTTGCTGCAGACCCGGAGCTCATCCTGATTTTGTCTGCAAGGTTAACAAAAGCTCGTGATGGACCTCTTCTAGGAGCCTCCTCTTCCTAGCAAATATTTGCTAAGGATCCACACAGCAACGCTGGACTGAATGAAATGATTTCACGTGCTGGTCATGACCTGCCACTGCTCTTGTGCGAGTATGTAAATAAAACTCATTGCATCACACTTCAGTTTTTAAACTCCTGAGTCATTTCTGTCTAACCATCAGTTTTGGCATAGCATCCTGGGCATGTTCAGCCTTTAAAGGTTGGGGGTTTTGCTTTGCAGGAACCCTAGCTACTGTTAAAGCCTTAATTTTAATGAGAATCAGGGGGTGGAAAAAGCAACAGAGACTTTTGCTCCCTTTTGAAGGCTGGGGAAGGCGATGCTGCAGTTTGGTCCTGCTCATGGATCCTCCAAGTGTCCATCTGTTCCTGCAGTCACCCCCAACCCTCTTTGCTCCATGTCCCGAGGCCCAGGAGCAAAAGAAGACAATGTGGAAAGTTTCTGTGGATGTTGCTGATGTTGGCTTTGCAGAACTCTCAGACCTCCAAGGGAGCAGCAGCATCTCAAAGAGCCTGAAAACCTCCAGAGCTGCGTTTTACTTCCCTTCTGTCCCCACCTGTCCGTGCTCCAACCCAGGGCATAAATATACAACCACAAGAGATGCGTTAAGCCCCATGAGCCGGCTGCTGCAGAGCAGACAGTTGAGCAGAGGGTGCTGCAGTGGGACTGTGAGCGCCAGCAAGAAAGTAGGTCCAAGGTAATGGGAGTGAAAAACAAACCCACCAGGTCCCATACCCGGGGTTGTTGTTTTCTCGTGTGAGGTTACTCAGGAAGTTTGCAGCAGGATATGCCAGTGACCTCTGCTCGGGCAATCGCGTTAACACTTCGCTTACCTTCTCTCCCACAAGAAATGGAATGTTTCCTCCCTGGGAATCTGGCTTCGGATGCAGGTTTCCTGTGCTTGGGAGCAGCTTAACCCTTTGGGACATCCCCAGGTCCCCCTGGGGCACCCTATGGGATGTGGTGCAGGAACAGCTTATGCTGCTTTGCCCTCCCAGCTGGTCCACTTGGATCCCTTTGGGATACTGCAGTGATTTGGACTCACTGGCTGCCAGCAGAGCTGTACTCAGTAATGCATGCTTTATAGGAGGAAAGGAAGGAATAAAGAATGAAAAATAAATGTTGCTTGTGTTGTTTAAATGAATTCTTTTTTCAGTCAAAAAATAGCCCAAATGTATGGGCTGTGCGCAGAGCTCTGCTTAATGCCGTGACCATGGAGGCCAGAATATAGGATAACCCATCCCAGAAACATGCAGAGGTGCTACCAAATGTAAAATAAAGGTTTGTTAGCCAGAAAAGCCTTCCCTTTGTCCCAAGAAGTGCTTTGTCCCATTTGCTCACTAGTACCTTGCAACCCCTAATAAGCTTTGGACAAAATACGCAGGGCCTGGAGGGTCAAAATCAGATCCTCTGCTTGTATTTCAGCCCCAGACATACCCTGGAATGGAGCTAGGAGACATTCTTATCCTCTGCTTCTGCAATACTTGCCCTTGCTGGGCTGTATCACTGCAAGAAGGAGCAGGACAGCTCCATCCCCAGGGCTCTGGGGGCTCCTACTGTCTTGTTTTAATTGCACTTTGGATCAGGGCTGCAACAACAGTTCAAAAACAGGCTCTGGAAAGAGCAGCTCATGCGCTGAGCCATTGAGGATGTTGTTTATGTATTAGATCCTGTTTTCTTCCTCCCGCAAAGTGCTTCTCCTCCCAGGTGCATCTCCCGCGGCTCCCACCATGCCGGGAGAGAGGCAGCCAGCTTCCTGCCGCTGTGACCATGGGAGAGGCTCAGCCGCGGGTACCCCACTGCAGGGATGATGCCACCTTCCCTAGGGATGAAGCAACCCGTCGAGGGGTCTGTGTTGGTTAACATTGCAAGTGATAAATAAACTGCCCCTCGTCTTCATGGTGGGAAAAGCAAGACCTGGGTTGAGATGATGCATGCTGCTCTCTTGCATGGGTTGTTTGGGTTTGTGTGGCGTACTTCAACCCCACTGGGGTCCTATGGAGCAGCAGCTCCAAGTGGCAGGGGAGCTAAGGGTAGAAGGGATCACCACCACCATGAAATCCTCCGTGGGTCACCACTGTCTATAGAGCCCTTGGAAGCCCTCAGGAGCTTTCCAACACTGACTATTCTATGATTCTGTGAATGACTTTAGGTGTGCATGAATGGCTTTAGAGGTTCCTAATGCTGCAGCATGATTTTCCATTGCAATTATTCCTAATGGTGCTTCAAAATGACAGAAAATGTGAGAGTTTCATCTCCAGCACCTTCTGCTCTGCACATTGGTGGTGGAAAGAAAGATGTGCCTGTGGGGACAATGACTTGGGGGGACAGGTCAAAACCTGTGAGTCAGTGGAGGATATACACGAGGACATAGTAGTGCAAACAAGTCGAAGGGGCTCTTACTACAGCTTGTGATTCCCAGGGAGTCCCTGGGGTGGGGGACATCCACCTTTCACCCTGCTTTCAGCATCTCCCACCTCGCTGGGGGCTGAGGATGCTGCCTGGGCTGACACGTCCCCTTGTTAGGGGAGGGGAGATGGGAACCGGGACATGGGCTGGGAGCGCAGCAGCTGCCAACATGGGAATGTTTGAACAAGGAGCGAAACCTCATTTAAACAAATAAATAAACAAGCTGACATCCTTTGGGCCCAGGTTTATGATAATAAAAACAGAGCGCACAGCTTGTGGGAGGAAAATACATCGTGTATTTTCACATCTCCCGTTTCCTCCTAGACCGTCGCAAGAATTTCCTCCAAGTCCATCACTTCCTCCTGACATTTTTGAGCTCAGAAACTCATATCTGAGCCCTGGTGCCCTCTCCTTGACGAGTGACGCAGGAAGAAGGGGCTTTGAAGGATACCTCTCAGCCAGAGTTTTGTGCCTGGTCGCTTTGAAGTGCTGGAGGCAGGGCAGAGACAAAGCAGAACCGGGGATAGGAGCCCATCACATCCCAACCTGATGTTTTCCCCTTTTCCAACCTTAAAACAACCCCAGAGAGCTGTGGAGACCAGCTCTATTCAGGTTCATTTACTTCCATGAGGGTCACCTCCAGCCAGGGTTTTCCTATTGATGTCCAGGGGGTTTTCAAGTGTATCCCCAATTCTGAGTAAGACGTAGCAGATCTTGCACCTCTATGTGAACAAATTCCATCTCTTTGTTATTAAAACCCTCTCTTACAGTTTGCAGTTGAGGAGTGCATGGAAATATCCATGTCACACTGATGCTGTGTGACATGGATTAAATCAGTGCAAAGCAATGGTTCCAAAGTGGGTAAACTGAGGCACCAAGCAAGCAACTTGCTTAATCACCCCTCCCCAGCTCCATCACAGAGTCCCAAATAGACTCTGGGAGCCTTTTTCATGTGAGGGTGCTTAAAACTACCTGTGCTTTTAACAAGTGGGGGTGAAGCCTTTTCCCGGTGTGTCAGAGCCTCACGTGCTGGCACAGCACTTAGTTACTTGCCCTCAGTTGTGAATAAGCTTGTAAAACTCGTGCTAAATCTAAGATTACAGTAAACAGGTTATGGAGATGTGAGCTGGGATATCCTGGAAAGCCCCAGCTGCCCTGAAAAGGGAAAAGACAGGCAAAAAGAATGTTACAAGCGCATGCCAAAGTGCTTTAAATCGAGGTGGAGTTGTCGTGACTTTGGCTGCATCCAAGGCATTCTTTTTTCCTAATGAGTGGATGATTTGGGCACCTTTGCCCTAAAACAGTGACCTCCAGCTTTCACCTCGAGGCCGTGTCCCCAAGGCAGTGCCATTCCTGCCACACCAGCCCCCCGAGCCTGAGAGAGAGACCCAGCGGTAGTATCACAGGGGAAAAAAATCAAGTCACCTTGGGAAGAGAATGCTTCCCATTTTCTGGCTCTCAGAGGTGTCAAAGGAAGCAATCTGACGTCGAAGGGCCGGAAAAAAACAGCTTCTTGGCTGATGTTGCTCATGTACAGCGAGGTCACTTAGAAAGCTATCAGTGGCTTAAAAATAAATGCAGCATGGAGGTTGCCATTCAGCGATATCCTGTATCCGAAAGCTGCGAGGGGTGTAAGCAGGAAGAAACTGGAATGACCTTCCCTCCCCCCGCCCCCATTCCCACTGTTTTGTTGTGGGGTTTTTTTTTCTCTTTTTCATGCTCCTGGCACTGAAATCTCTGCATTCAAGTGATTGTGTTAAAATCACTTGAATGAATCACATTAAAAATAGCCCAGGAATGGCCTCTGGTGGGTGATGCCTGTCCGTGAGTGCTTCCGCTGGCCTGGCACACACGGGTGCATGGATGCCCGGGATCACGATCCATGCACGCAGGCAGCACCTTGGGAATTGCTGCGTGCAGCTTCTGTTCTCCCTGCCTGGACATCTGTAGGTGGATGCTGAGCTGAGCATGCACAGTGGCCCCGAGTGGCATGGCAGTGATAGGAGGAGGAGGAGGAGGAGGTGGATGATGCTCATCATGAGCAGCTCCAGGTATTTAGTCCACTTCCCCATCCTGTCTGCAAAGCAAGTTCACAGACATCCACATGGGAAAAAAGAAAATCCTCCATGTGATCTATTCAGTTTTCCATAGCTGCTTCTCCAGCAGTTTAAAAAGGCAGAACAAATACGTCAATATGGTCCTAACATAACAGCAGTTGCTGTGGGGATGGTGAGGATGAGCACATGGGAGGAGAAGCTGTTGGCAGTGATGCAGGCGATGCTCGCTTGCTCAAACAACAGCTCAGTGCTAGGAAATGCTCTGACACGGCAGATCTGGCCCTGCTCCCTCCTGCTCTTTGGAGTCATTTCTTTATGACCTTCTTATCTCCCTCTGGGTCCTTCAGCATCCGTCAGAGATGTGAAGGAAGGTCTGAATGAGGGACCTTGGTTAGGTGGGATCATGAGCCTTTGGGAAAGGAGCCCCCAGCCCATGTAGAAGCTGAAGATTTCAGGCACTTTAAACATGGAATAAAACAGCCCTTGGCCCAAATAATTCTCGGCTAAGAAGACACAAGGGGGTCATTTCTGCTTCATCACCCAAAGGATATGGGAAGAAGCAGCATAGCCAAATCAAGGAGCTGTAAGACTCTGGGAAAGTGGTGCCCGGGATCAGAGCTTCTCTCCCTGGGAGTATAATTAACAATATCAACTTTTTGGCTTGAACCCCAGCTTTATTGGGGCTTCCCCAATTCATTTCAGGGATGTCCATGAGGGGGATGATATTGCGAGTCCAGTTCTGCTTCTCTCCCTTCCTGGCAATGTTGAAAAGCCGGCATCACCTTTACCAGCATTAGCAAACTGATGGAGGCATCTTCCCACCGCAGCAGCGCATCCATTGGTTTACTAAACCAGTTCCGTTTGGTGGCTCCTGCACCCTGCTCTAGTCTTTTCCTAACCCTGTCAGTACAGTATCCAGCTAATGGCAATGACAGGAATCACCAAGGTAAAAACCTGCGTACAAACCCGCTTACATTTTCTCCTGAGAAAATTCAGAACACAGGAAAGAATCGACACCCAAACAACGAAGGAAAGAGGAAGAAGATTTATGTCCTCTATGGCTTAAAGGATCAAAACCACTCGTGATGTAAAATGTGATCGAGCCCACAATCCCCTTTTGATGTCTGCAGGAAGGAAAGAAGATGTTGAGAACTTTCTCAGCTCTGTGGGTGCCAGCCCTTATTTCCACATCCAAGGTCAAGAGGTGGTGGAAAGAAAAATAAAGCCCAACTGGGAAATAAGAAGTTGAAAGAGCAATTTCCTTCCCCAGGGCTGCAGGGCAAGGGCAGAGCCATGGCTGGGGTTGGTGGTATGGGCAGAGTGAGCATGAAGGAGCTGTGGTCTCCCCTCCATGTGGTACTGGACGGGTGTGCAACACCTGCACAGCGGTTGTGCATGTGAATGGGTGTAGATGTTCCCAAAGGAGAAGCAAATGGCACCAGTTGCTGCTGCAGGTTGACCTGAGTGTCCCCACTGTGTCACCTCCAACAATAGTGCATGATTCCAGTGTTCACAGTGGATGAAACCCCTAAATTTAGCTATACCAGCTGTGAGCGGTACGCAAGGTATTTAAAGGGCTTATAATTTTAGACTAAGCATAATTGAGAGACATATTTAATCATGTTATATCTGGGGCTGAGCAATGCCAAATATTTTCCATAGTTATTCATGCAGATCTTTATATGAATTAGCACCAGCCATGATCATCCCTCTCTAGAGCCCATCGTATGAGGCAGAGAAGATGAAGCTGAATTCATTTTATTTCAGTTCAGGTTTGTGAGAGAAGTCCTCAGACATCCACTGGAGTAAGGGAAGGAAAATCCCCTCTTGCCTCTTGCCTGCAACTGGAGCGGATCCTGTCCATCCCCAAAGTAAACACAGATAAATCAATCGATAAAGGGGGTTTATTGAATAGGCCAAGAAATTCAGGGGAATTTTTATCTGCAAACAACAAACCAAGGGGCTGCTGGGGCCAGGTCAGTGGTGGGGGTGAAGCTGCCTTGAAGTCAAAGTGCTAATGGGTAACAGCTGAGGAGATCCGGCTTTGAGGTCCTGGTGTGTCACTGGGTGAGTTCCGCTCATGGAGCCCATCGCTGCCCTCCCCAGAGCCATGAGCAACCAGCACATGCCTGCCTGTCCATTGGGATACACAGCCCTGCCCGGAGCACGGGAGCATCCTGGAAAAGTCCTTCAAAACCCACTGCTGGGGAAGCTTGTTTTGCTTTCAGCCAGGACAGTAATTCCTGCTCACAACCTGCTGGCAGCCAAGACCTTGCTTCCACAGAGATGGATAACAGCTATTCATTTCTATGCCATTTCCTGGGCAGATCCAAGGTTTCATAGAACACTCCATTTGGGCCACCTTTGCATGGGAGGGTCAGACCTGGTGTGAAAAGGGTGATCCAGGGAGTGCTGGAATTGCATCCAGCCAAGAAAAGCCAGGTCTTGGTCACTCAGTGCAATAGGCTCAGCAATGTAAATGTTTTACTGCCCAGTGCATGCTTTAAACAGCTTATATTATACAGGCTATTTCTAAACAGTTCTGTGCATTTTCCAGAGCTAGTGATGGAAGCAAGTGTCTCCTGCTGCAATCCCCCTTCTCCATGGTTGAGGCTTTCACCCCCCTTTCAGGGATGCAAAACCCAGAACACCTTTATTTTCCCAGCCTCCTGTAGGATCATATCTCTTCAAGCTGGTCCGTCTCAGTTACCAGCCTTGCCAGACAGTGTTTTAACTGCTGTCACTTTCAATAAGTCACAGCCAAAACGCTGACTAGATGGGGTTTGTTCTGCTGGCTGGATCTCCATGCCGTCACCACTGTGTGCCTGGTTAGACATGATTGCCTGTGATGCCTTGAAGAATTCCTTTGTGCCACTTTGAATTATCCTGGGCAATGAAAAACCCACTTGGAGTGTTCTGGGGTGCTCCTCCCGTCAGCCCAGCACATGCCGGGGGCATGGAGAGGCTTTAAACAGCACCTACAACGTGTGTTCATGAAGTCTCCAGCCTCCAGGAAAAGAAAAAGATGTAAAAGAGCTTTAAAAGGAAACTTGTGCTCCTGGAGTTTGACACTGGACAATGAGGGGAGAGAAATTGTTGGTGAGGAAAACCAGCACTACAAATGGGTATGGGGAGCACTGACCTAGGCTGGGAGGGACCGCAGATGAGGGATGGGGTGTCTGAAAGAGCATCTCCTGAACCCGGTGCAGATGCTCTAAATGCAAGATGTTGCTGCTCTTGTTGCTTTTGGTGCTTTCTTAAAAAAAATGGGAATCTGGGGAATCTAATCCCACTGGATTTTGTTAGGAATGTCAATGGGCCATTCTGAGGTGATGGAGTTCTGTCAAATCAAAAGCCATGATTAGCTTTATTTGAATTGGTCTGGGATCTCCCGCAGAAAGGACTCCTGGAAGCGTCTGGTTTAGTTTTAGCAAGGTTTTAGCTCCCAGCACTTCCCAAAGAACCTCATGCCGGATTAACAGGCATTAATAGGCATTGCAGTCTTGGGGAGAGAGCAGGATCATCATTGTTTATCCAAGGAGAAACCACCGCACTTTTAGAGCTGTCCCGATTTCCTCCTCTTGTCCCCCTCCCTTTTCCTTTTCATCTTCTTGTATTTCAGGAGGCAGAGGAGGAGGAGGAAGGAAAGGGTAATTTTGACTGATGACGGGGAAACAATTTGATGTAACTCTAGCCAGTTTTTTGTCAAACACTCAGCACCCAGCATCGTTTTCCCCAGCCTGGGGAGGCTCATTTTACCATCCTACCTGGAGGGTGTTTAACCGGCTGCATCCATCCCTCAGCAGGTCCGAGTTTTCCACACTTCCATGGAAGGGGGGAACTTGTGGTTTGTTCCTTCATTTGCTTTATTTCCAACACGACTTGTCTGCTCTGCCATGGGGCAGGCTGGGGAGCAGCAAGGAAAAAACACCAACACATGGAGAGCCTTAACAGTTGCCATTCTGGCTTTTGGGCTGAAATACCTTCAATAAGGCATGAAAGAGGAAACGTAGGTCTATTTATGCTGATAGGAGAAGACCAAAATGGAGATGGGAAAAGGCTGAAGAACTGTTAGAGTTGCATTGGAGGGACTTGATGAGACAGGCTGTGGCTCTAATAATGGAGTTTAATGTAAGACAGCAGCAAAGTATCAGTGATCAGGAGCTGGTCTGAAATTTCCCTCTAGTGTCTCAAAGGGGTTAAGCTTCCACTTGGGCATCACTCCCTCCTCTGTTTCCTCCAGCTCAGCTCATGGGGCTCCCTCTTAACTCAGAGATGTCTTTTTACATGAGCATCCTCTTCGTGACAACTAAGGGAAGTGAAGATCATCCAGCCATGCTCATACACACCCCTCACTTGATATTCACTGTGTTGAATGTGAATGGTCTTGGCTGATTACACGCTGTACAAGAAAGTATAGAGAAAAAGGTGAATTAGCTCAGAGGAAGGACAACTGGAAGAGAGGAGTCATTGTCAGTGCATGAATCACACATATAGACAAAGACATTTGTCTGCATTATGAGTAACATTCCTTCCTCAGCTGACTAAAAATGATTAACTTTTAAAAACCCAACTGCTTTTTATTACTGATGCTCTACCAGAGTGCTTTGCACTTGTAAATATCATAAATTTGGGTTGGTTTCACATTTACCTGCGGGTGGCTTCACTTGAAGTGTTTCAAGAGATAAAAAGTAATCTGCAAACTAAATACAGGTGGGTTTAATACGTTTATAATTAATTGCTTTCATGGACATATTATTCTCAACTCATAGAAGCATTTTCATTTCAGTTGTTGAGTTTTTCTATTTGATGATTGCTTTGAATAAAACAGTTTGGGGGTTTTTTTGGTTTGTTTTTTCTTCTGATTTGGAATGAATTGAAGTTCACAGCATCTAATAAAGTTGGGTGAGCACGTGGTTTAAACCTGCCTTGAAGCAGCTGCAAGTGTCTTATGCATAATTATTAGGGTCAGAGGGATTATAATACAAGTATTTACTACTAGTCAATAAAAAAAGTGAATTATCAGAACAAATTCCATGTCACTTATAGGATCACATTGCAATTAGGAAGGAAGAGCCCACAGTTATTCACTCTAAACACCTTCTTTGTGTTTCACAAGGTACTAAAGGGAGTATTTCCAGAGAGAAGATACAACCTGAAGATGCTGGGGCTCAGCACCTGCTGCCTCTGTGCAGAGGTGAAGGTGCTGTGTCCAAACCAGTGACACCAGTGGCAGCAAGGATGGTGGCAGCTCTGCAGCACTGGGCATGGGCATCAATCTGCCAAGCTCTCCAGCCAACATCTCTTTGCCACAGAAAGCACTGGGAAGTGATACAACTGAGAGGATTTAGGACCTGAATGACTTCTGCAGGTCCAGGCAGATGTGGTTCTGTATCACAGCCAACCTACAAGAAAATTTAACCCAATTCCCTTGCACTAATCCCACTATGGAAAAAGAGTTTGTGCAGCAAAAGCAGAGAGTGAAGGAGCTGAGTGCTGCCCCTGGATCATTCATCTGCATTAAAGGAGGAGACAAGAGGCCAGGGGCAGTGGAGCCAGCTGAATTACTTGCACGATGCCATGAAATTGCTCCCTGTCACTGCAGGGCATTTGCTTTCAGGGGATGACAGCAGCACCCATCAGAGGAGGCAGCAGTTTCTAAACTGTCCCATGTTTTGGTTCTTCATGAGCTGGAGGGAGCTGAACATGCTACTGACAACAGTGAGGGATTTGCGACTCATTTTTCTCCATTAGCTGCTCAAGGGCTTGTGAGAGAAGTCCCTCTGTCATCACCCAGCCTCTTTTCCCTGGGCTTCGAGGGAAACGTGCTCTCGTTTTCCAAAGCCTGCTCTATCGTGAAGTGCATCCAGCCATGGCTGTGATAACTGTCGGAACTGCTGCTGGCTCTAGGTTAGCTTTGCTGTTGCTAGAATAGACCAGTCCTCTTCCAAGCACAATAAATGCTGTGACCACCAGCCCCAGAAGTCTCTCTTCTAATTAAAGGCTTTAGGCACTGATATTCCAAGAGCTGCTGAGAGCTGGTGGAAGCGGGACAATGTAAACACCTTGGGAAATGCCTCAGTTTCCAAATGAGTTCCCCACTGTAGTAGCTGATCTACCAGAGCAGACCAGCAATGAAGCCAGTGCATTGGCCATCACCCTGCAAAGACACCAGGGAGGTGGAAAATTATGGCGTGTTCCTTCATTCCTGATCATTCCTGATCAGCAGTGGTCCAGAAACTTGGTAACAGAGCTAGCATTTTTTCCCCAGTTTTTGTATATAAGAGTGTCTATTACTGTTATTGATTCCTGACCTATTGCACTGAATTTCATGCTCTAGGATGGGTTATAGCACCTAAAAAGCAAAAGCTTTTCTTTCTTTATGGGCAACAATTCACATTTTCAGTGTTCTCTGTGGATTTCACCTTTTCAATGTTCTCCCTGGTTTTTCCTCTCCCACAGAGGCTGAGACCTTGGGCATTGCCCATCAGGGGTAGTAAACACCATTCTGCATACTTGGACATTATCTTCTATCAAAGAATCCATGAGGCCTTTTTATACTCATTAACTAAACCTCACATGCTGCCTGGAAGGTAGATCCAGGCTATCAACCTCCATTTATATTGGAAAAGGTTAACTGGCTCATTGGACCTCACAGAGCCAGGGTAGCAGGTGCCCTCCCATTCCTGGGACCAAGTAACATTGCAGCGGTGCTGTTTGCTCTGAAGCCCATCACAGACCACACGGGGGAATCAAGTGAGCAGTACCAAAAAAACACCCCCTCCTGCCTATATCCATCATCGCCTGCTTCCCTTCTTGCTTTTCTTAGTATCCAGAAGAGAGAAAGAAGGGGGGAAAAAAAGAAATTTAAAGGCAACATGAAACCACTCCACACTCCCAATGAGAAAATAAAAATGGATGTTGCAGGCTCATGTGTTCTATACGTTTCCAAATATTTCCATCTGCTCCTGAAATTTCCATTAGGAGTTGCCAAAAAGTCTTACAGAATTGTTAACACGATGGTAAATTTAGATTCTTTTTATGGAGAGACGTTTCCCCACCCTCTTAAAAGTCTGGTATCAATTTGTTCTGTCACTGATAAGCCAAAGGTATTGCTGAAGTTGCCCTTTTGCTCTGCTTGTGGGCTTAGAGACCCGCTCACTGGGATGGGAGCAAAGAGGCAGCACCCATGTGGGGAGCAGGTCCAGCTTCACCCCTCAATCCATCCCCCTCCATCCTCCCAGTATCAGCACAAATAGAAATACATTACAAGAAGATGATGGACCATCTGCAGCCAGTTCCTCAGCCATCACCTCACTGACCTTCGGTTTGGAACTCCCAGCTGAAGGCTGGAAGCTGTTGGTGTGTCCTGCCCATATCCCAGCCCCTCATTAAAACCTCTGTGCTAATGAGCAGGTTTCTGTTCTCAGGAGGGCTGAAGGCAGCTCTGCCTTTAGCTGGAGGGCTTAAGCTGTCCCCATCATCAATGCACCTACAGGAGCTGGCTTGCTGGCTTTGCGGGGGGCAATAGCAGAGGAAGGAGCCAAGCAGAGTTGGGGACCAGAGGGAGAGCATCACTCGGGGCAATTGAAGCGGAAGTAAAAGAGCAAGATGAGGTGGTGAAAGCAGGGGGAGGCTGCAGCATCTCCTTGGTTATGCATTGGCTGCCATGAGGATGCTGCTCACCGTGTTGGCCACATGCACTGGATGCACACATGGATATTTATATGCGTAATGGCACCCCACAGGCACAGCTCTGGTGTAGCAGCTTGATTCGCATGAAGTTGTGTCATCGGGCTGTTCTGTCAAGGATGGTTTGATCAAAATGCCATTGTTTTTCCAGTAAATCAGGGCATTCTTTCCTGTTGGAAAGTGCCTTTTTGGGTTGACTCTCATGTGTGCTCCATTCAGTGAATTAATAGTGGTATCATTCAGGGCCGATCAACCTGTTATTAGAGTAACCGAGCAAGGGCACAGCGAGTACTCTGCAGTATTATTTTAAAGCAATTACTCTCTGTGACCATGTAGTAATAGTCCTGTTCCCACGGCAAAGCATATAAGGGCCATTTTCCAGAGGAGGCACTTAATAGAGATTAAAAATTCAGAGCCATTACAAAAGGGCAGAAAGCACCACTCACCTCTCCA